>NW_021703768.1:133964253-134197057 GCF_005190385.1 Monodon monoceros
TCCTTCCTTCCTTCCTTCCTTCCTTCCTTCCTTCCTTCCTTCCTTCCTTCCATATTGAGTCTTTTGTGTGTCAGGCACTATGCTGGGCCCTGGAGATCATGAGATAAACAATCCAGACATGGTCCTACCTACCCAGAACTTACACAGTAGCAGGGAAGACAAGTCAGGAAAGATTAATTATCTAGTAAATGATTTAATTCCATTTCTGCTGTTATTAATGAGAAGTATGTACAGAAGTTTGGGCAGTCAGGAAAGGTTTCCAGGAAGAAGCAAAGCTGTTTAAGCTGAGGCTTAAAGGAATGAGAAGAAATTAATTAGTTTTAGAGTAAAGGGCTGCAAGGAAGAGGAAAGTGTTGGGAGAGTGTTCCAGGTAGAGAAAACAGCAGGTATGAAGTGCCTGAAGTGGGAAGGAGCCACCAGGTGTTGGTGCACGGATGCAGGGGCTGGATCTCACCCCCATAGCCACAGTCCTTGTGCAAGATGCAGTCTACAAACCTACAGTTACCTTGGTGCTATATTGTGATGGCAGATTCTCTTTGCTCATTTTGTTTGGCATCTCAGTTATATTTCCTACCAATTAACTGTTGCTTTCTTCTTGAAACACTTTCTTCCCCAGGCTCACATGACCCCACACTCCGCTCGTCTTCCTTTTACCTCTGCTAGTGCTTCCTTCTCAGTCAGCCTCTGCACGATGGTGCATCCCAAGGTTCAGTCTTCAGACTTCCTCTCCTTTATATTGACATTGGGGCTCTTTCCTGGACCCAAGGCTTTAAATCTCAGTATTGTGATGATGTCTTCATTATTATCTCCACCCTGACTTCCCCTTGGCGCCCCACGTTCTTGAGTCCAACTGCTTATGTGACGTCTCTACTTACGTATCTAATACACATCACCTCATACATAGCATGAATTAAACAGATCTTCATTTCCCTCCAAACCTAACTTATGCCTTTCCTATATCCCTTCCATCTCAGGAAATGGCACTTAATTCATGCAGTTGTTTGGGTCAAAAACCTAGGCGTTATACCAGAATCCTCTGTCTCTCTCTTTTTTTTTTTTTTTTTTTGATGCCACAGTAACTCCATCAGCAAGTCCCATCAACTCTACCTCTAAAATATATTCCAGATTTTTATCACTTCTCACTATCCCTACTTCTGCCATCTTAGTGCCACCATGACCTTGTACCTGAACAGAGCGGCAGCCCTTCACTGGTCTCCCTGCTTCTACCTTGTCCTTTATATTCTATCAAGAGGTTAGGAGACTGTTTCCTACAGTTATACAACTCTCTAATGAACTCTTATTTCAACCAAAATTGAATTTTTACCATCATCTACATGGTCCTATTTGGTGTGTCCCCTGACTACCTGCCTACAGCTCTCAACTCCTCCTCCTACTCTTCTCACCCTCATTCTAGGATCAAGTCACACTGGGATCATTCTGTTTATTAAACTCATGGTGCTTATTCCCATCTCAGGGCCCTTGTACTTACTCTCTTCTCAAAAACATGGTTCCCCCAGATATGCTCACCCCTGTCTCATCTCATCACTCAGGCCACTGCTCAGGGAAGATGGTCTTCAGTAGCCTTTCCCTCACCACAGTCACGAGCTCTCCCGGGACTTGCTCTTATTCTCTTCATAGGCTTAGCATAATTGGAAATTCTTATTTATGTTACTTGTTTGTTTCTCTGGACATCTTCCTCTAGTATATAAGATTCCTGAAGGCACATTCTTGGCCTAACTAGTAACTCTAGCACCTAGAATACTACCTGGCATACAATAGGTGGTCAATAAATAATTAGGAGTGAGTGAAGGATAGAATTTTTGCTACTTGAAATGATACAATCAAGGGCCAATACATTAAATTCCCAGACAAATGGCCAGATGAATGTCTGTGCCATATCTAGATTGGAATGTATGGAAAAGTAGGTAGTTTCTAGGCCTGTGGCCATACTTATATTGTAAACTTAGTCAGGGGTCGAATGTACAGCATGTGGCTGATACTTACAGTTAGTAGCTCCTTGGAAGGGAGAATATTGAAAAATTAAAACACGTGTTCTTTAGGTCAAGGGACCTGAATTTTAATTCTGCCTCCTATTTTTGCTATGCCAGCTTACAAATATTTCTTAAGCTGTATCATCAACTATGCAATAGAAATCATACCACCTGACTTGTAGGTCTGTAGTAAGGATTGGCCACATGTACAAAAAGGCATAAGATGAAATCTGGCACATGGTAGATGTTTAGTAAACCACATTGGGCCTGGCAGTGACACTGATATTATGGCTGTCATTTGACTGAAACAATGAGAGTACTGTGCCTAACCTAGTCAGTGTTTCCTCCTTGCCCTTGTAATTCGCTCTTTTTGATTTCTCTTTGCCCTTTCATGGCCCTCCTTTCCCTCAAAACTCTATTCCAGACTAACTCTTCCATGTCCTTCATCCATCAGTCTATCTGTCTCTACATTCTTATCACCTATGCATGGACGTATACACTCATTTATTTGTCCATTCAGTATACTCATCAAATATTTATTCAGTGCTTACTTTATGCCAGATTTTAGGCTTTAGCAACAAACAGAAGCACTTGAAGTTATCATATTGGCTCAATCATTTAAGCTCTTACATAATTAAGGGTCAAGGTTAGTACATTTAAGGAGTAGGAACAAACCTTATGGCTTAGTATCTGCACATAGCAAATACTAAGTAGATATTTAATGACTTTGAAGACTGCTTAGTGTAGTAGCAAGTGTAGGGGATTTGGAACTAGGTAGACCTGGGTTCAAATCCTAGCATTACCACTGGTTTTCTGTGTCATGTGAAATACATCTTCTTCACCTTACATCTCCTCCCACCGGCACGGATGATGCCTTCCTTATGCTCTAAGGTTCAGCTCTGGGAAGGCTTCTCTGACCTATCTCACTCCAAGTTAGTCCCTATCCTCTGGACTTCTGAAATTCTGGGTACCTCTGTTTTAGCATTTATCACATCTGGGTTTATGTGTCTATTTCCACATTGCATTTTTAAGCTACTTAAGGAATAGAAAAATCATATTTGTGTTTCTATCTCATCTCTAACATAGCACACACAGTGATTTGCCCACTGTCCTTTTTGCATTGCCCCACTCAGTTTGCACACTTCACTTGCCCTGGTGTGTTAGTTGTTTTGGAAATATTGCTGAGACATTACTTGAGTGTTTGACCTTCCTAACTAAAGTATCAGCTCTCCAAGGACAGGGCCCCATCTTCTCCACCTTGTTTATCACTCCTTCCGACCCGTGCTCTGCTCTGGTCTGTGTAAATGTCCCCTGTCCATATTGTTGACCAAGTGTTGAGAAAGTAACTCTCCAAATGTTAAATCCTTTAAAGAGGTCAGCAGAATCCTTATTTTGCCATTTTCCTTGTTCTTTGATGACAAAAGAATCCCCCTAGAATTTCTTCTATGCTGTTCACTTGCCATCAGCCCCAGATGACCTCCTCAAAGGCACAGCCTCCGTAGGTAAAAGGTATTTGTTCATCTTTATGAATGTCAGTCTCTTGACATTCACGGTAAATAGACAAGTTCTCAGTCTCTTGACATTCGTAGCAAATAGACGAATCCTTCAGTAAATGACAGTGGTCCCCAGCATCTCATTAAAAACTCTTGGGGATAAACATTCAAGGGTAGTCGTTGTTCAGGCTCAACTTTCAAAGGCTTTGTAATGTGCTTACCTACAAAAAAAAAATGTATACCGTCACCTGTTACAGCCTCAACAGCAGCATTTTTAGAGCCCTCATCTATATTTAAACTTGGTCTTGCTTAGTCAGGAGCGGAGATGTTGCCTGCCAGCATTTCCAAACAGCAAGAAAGACACAGCAGCTTCCAGTATAATGAGCACAGCTCATGAGGGCTGCTTCTTTGGTATTCACTACTGCATCGGTTTGCCAGATGATGCTGATCTTATGCCATTTTGATGACTTTCTCTCCAATCTTCAACAGACTCCAGGGCCTTGGGCTTCCCAGTGGGTCATTTAAGCAATAATCCATTCATTATTCATTACTGAATTAACAAATATTTATTGAGTAGTTACTATGACTTGAGCCCCACCTACTACTTCAGAAGGTGATTGTGTAATGGTTAAGAGCATGGGTTCTGAAACCAAATTACATGGGTTCAAGACCCAGAATGTCCCACTTATTAGCTGTGGAACTTTGGGCAGCTTATTTAACCTCTCTGTACCACAGTTTCTCCATTAGTCAAAGGAGGATAATAATACCTTCTTCATGAGTTGTTGTGAAAATTAAGACTTAACACCTAAAGTGCTTAGAACTGGGTAATGATGGCTGTTGTTCGTTAGTATTACTATTATGTCTCTGACCCTGAACAAGGCTCTTGGAATTACAATGATGAACAGATTTGTTAATGTTCTTGCTTAGAGTCCAATAAGAGAAATTAATAAAATAATGATGCTAATGATTGTATACAGTAATTACGATAAGCATATATTGGAAAGGAATGTGAGGGCATAATCACAAAGGAATCTGTTCCTAACTTGAGTATTAGGTCTATCTTCTACCTAATCTACAAGCAGTAAATTTGTGCTTTACATAGTCTACAAGCATTAGGTTTGTATTCTATGTAATCTGTAAGCATGTACTGAGGTTGCACAAGTGGAGACTGAGTGGTAGGCCAGGAAAGAGTGAAACAGAAGAGCTATAAAAGGTTTTTAAAGCCATGTTAAAGATTTTAGTCTTTATCCATTTGGGAATAGAAATTCACTGAAGGATTTTAAACAGGTGGGGACCTGGTGTTTCATTTGTGTTTGAAACTAGTATTCCGGCTACACCTTAGAAAATGGATTAGAGAGGTGCCCGAAAATAGATACGACGAGACTGCTTAAGTGACCATTTTAATGATCAAGGCAAAAGACCAAGGTAGCTTGGATTACAATGGTGTAGGTAGAGAAGGTGATAAATATAGACTAGATCCTTCTCATGTTGCCTGGTATCTTCTACCCTTGGAATACCAGCTCTGCCTTTGCCCAAGGTGATGGAGTAGTTTACTTTTGTAAACCCTCTACTAGAATCTAAATATTACCAGGTCTCCTAATGGGAGGGACAGGCCAGCAATTGATATTCAAATGTTCAGAAATTTTTTGTTCAGATGCATGGACTCTTCTGGTGGTGCTGAGAAGTCAAAAAAAAATATGTATACATGTTCGGGGAAGAGAAGGAAAAGAATGTTGAAAGTAATTATACATTCTCTTGTCATGCAATGAAAATAAAAGTGCTCCAAGGAAGTGTGTTAAATGACTTTTCTAAGAATGGATGAGCTTTTTGGGAGGTGCACAGCCCTTTGGCACCTCCAGTGGAAAAGCTCATCTCCCTGGATATGGCAAGACTTTGCTCTTGCATGAAAGCAGATTTTGGCTAACATTTCACAGGCCTGTGTTGACAGTTTTTAGATAGGAAATTTTCAGAGACAGAGGTTTGGAAAATGGGTCTTTAGCCAGAGTGCCTGATGCAGGAAGAAAACATTTGGAATTAGATTAGAACATCTCCATTTACTACCAAGAAATGGAGACAGGATAACAACTCTTATGGTACAGGACACTGACATGACAAGAGGGAGAAAGGATAAACAGCCTAAATCTTATTGAGCACTACATGCTAGGTTCTTTGCTTACCTGGTGTTTATTTAATCTTCATGGCAACATTGGGGTATTTAATGGTATCTTTTTATTTTTTAATGAAGAAATTTAAGCTTAGAAAACTTAAATGACTTGTTCAGGGTGACTCAGCTTGGACATATAGGTAAGACTTGAACCTTCTACCATCTGGTCATCAAATACAATCTCCTTTTACTACATGAGACCTCCATGTTTATGGCATTGTTTTCCCAATCTTCATGGGCTTAACTGGGCTTCTCTATAAGGACTTTCCCCCTCATTCCTCTCTTGAAAGTAAAAATAGCTCCCTTTGTGGAAAGTGAGAGAGCAAGACAAGTAAGAGAGGGGAAATCAACAACTGTCCTACTTTTCTGTTTCTCCAGCACCAAAGCTTAATGCTGCATGACAAAATACTGGAAGAAGGAGGAGAAAGATATTTTATAAGAAAACAATGGTAAAACAGGTTGGAAACCTCATCATCCACCAATAATATTTCATAGCATTGAAATGGGTACCAGGTGCTACTTTATGGGGGTTTGATGGATTTGCTAAAGGGAACATTGGGATTAAAATCGGGTGCACTATTTCTTTTATTTCCATAGGGTCTCTACCTTGTGTCTCACACAGGCCCTCCAAGGCCCAGCCTCCTTTTGATAAGGTTCTTGTCATGAGAATCATTAACAGTGGTCTCCTCACTGGGTTATTAGTTGGGTGATGTGGAGTACCAATATTCTCTTGGAAGGAACTAACTGCTTGAGTCACAGGCAAATGCCATAATCAGATCTCTAACAGCTGTAGTGAGGATGTGTTGGCAAGTTATATTGAAATTCTAGGATGAATTTTAAAAATATATATTCCAGCCCGTATGTCTGAATCTCAACCTTGTACCCTTTTCTTGATCTTTTTCCTGTTGTACGTTAATGAGAAGATAGTTCTCTCTTCCTCTGCTTCTGTAAATCACATTCATAATTTTAGCCATTTCACTGTCTCATCTGTATTATTAGTGATTTTAAATCAACTTAATTTTTTATACTTAGTTTCATCCTAAACATATGAGACATGAGATCAGTAGTAGCTATATTTTTCTACATGCATTAGTATAAATGCATAACTATTTTCCCATTTACCATTCACATCAGCATCCCATTAAATGATCAGTGATATGCATACTATATTGGAGAAATTTCTCGTACAGTAAAAAGAGGTCAACTCTGCCACTTAAAGGCCATGTGGCTTCAGTCATGTTTTTTCCTTTCTTAACATCAGTCTCTCCCTCTGCAAAATAGGAAGGCTTCTTCTACCTGCCATCTAAAGTTGGGAAGTTTCAGTGAGAGAATCAGCTATAACTAAAATTTATTCAGTTCCTACCATGTACCAGAGACCATACCATGCCCTTGATGTGCGTATTTTCCTGTGTAATCCTGATCATGATCCTAAGAGAAAAGTACTACGATCATGTCCCTTTCATAAATGAGGACTCTAAGGCTTTGGGCTGTTATGCAACATGACCAAGGCTCTCCTTTCATCGAGTGGTACAGTGAGAATTTGACCCCTGTTCTGCCTGATACAAAGCCCAGGCTCTATCCCATCAGTGTGTCTGTCACCGTGCTTGGCACCAATAAGTGCAGAATAACCGTGTACTCCTTTCCCATTGTGTGGAGATACCAACTCGTGTTGTTCCATCATGGGTGCTAGATTCTTGCTGACTAGAGCTGCCTTCTTCTTCCCCCATGGCCACCAGTACTGTGTTACACAGAGCTGATGCTCAAGGGCTATTTGTGGATGACTTAACTGAAGGCTCTAGGATCCCAGTGGAATCATGTCTCACATTTGCCTTGAGGAAGATGATTTTCACATCTCTCTAGTGACTCTGGGACAGCATGGTTGTAAACAGAAATGACATAAGCCCAGAGCACTCACCAGCTGATGGAGTCTGAGAGTCTCGTTCCCTAGTTTTTCCCATTAGATGAAGACTTCAGTCTCCAAAAAGAAACCTTTTATAAACATTTGCTGTTATGTACATTTTTCAGAGAGAATTAGGAATCAAGATTAAGTTTTCATAGGGAAGTCAGGAAAGATTGCATTTGGGTGCTTGGTGTCTGAGGAAGGATAAAGGCCAGTGTGGGGATGAGGAAAGGGTATGCTTAGAGGAAAGAGACTTTGCTTCCTTCATAATTCTGCATAGAACTCTTCCTCACTCTGGCTATCTTCACTCTCCTGTTATAACTAGTTATGAACTTTGTATATATTATGATCTGATCTGATGCAAGCTATTGGCCCTCTTCCTAGGAAAATGCAAGCCCATGCATACACGAGTTTGTACACAGTTGCAGGGACTAAATGGACCCTCCTGAGAATCTATGGACCTCCCCCCGTGCAGGTTAATAATGCCACAAGTTCTGGAGACTTAATGAGGTAATCCCCTCAGGGAAAGATCACAATCCTTTTGGGATATCTCCTATGATATAGAATACTTGGTGTTTGTTTCTTAGGAACTAGAGTTATTAGGAAGCATTCCAAACAACAGTCTTCAGTTTTGACATTTTCATTAAAAAAGAGTTACAATAACACTAGAATTTCTTGCTTTGGACAATATACCAATATCTTTTTGCAACATTTAAACAAGAAGAGAAGAAAGGATAACAAAAGGAGACAGATATGGCATATCATCTATTATAATTAAACATCAAAAATCTGACCATTTAAGAATAATTTTCCTCTGTATACATTGACGTTCAACATAGAAATGATGGCATTGTTGAAAGAAAAAACTCAGCTAGCTCTTGCAAAGTACTAGGCATTATTCCATGTGCTTTAACTAATATATTGATATATGATCTTTTTACCTCTTCTTCCATGAAATCTACCAGAAAAGGAAAATATTTTCTAATTCCTAGACGGACAGAATGCAGGGTGAAGGAGGATTTAAAAGACTCCATTAAAATGACAGAAGAGTTTGTATTACTTCATTGTTATGATACCTTATTATGTAAGTTTTTACATCTCTAGGGACTTAAAGGGATCCACTTAACTGGTCACTCAGCAGAGGGGTCCAAGAATTCCCAAGTCTCTGAAGTTCATCTTGGTGGCAGCAAGTGGGTTAACTTTTCCAAAGGCCCAAAGGCCCTCCTTCAGAGGAATCTTGTGAAGCAGAATGCCTTGCCTACCCTCATTGTTCTCTAGGAAAACTCTTGTTTTCCACCTCGGTTGGTATTTTGCAAACACTTTATCCTGGAGACACTGGGGGCCGTAGGGAATGGAATGTTGCCCATGAGCCAGATATTTGTAAACCTTAGCTCTGAAATGTGGCACAATACCACAAACTGTCAAGTTGTGTAAAAACTAAAGCAAAGACAAAAACAGAATGTAATATTTACCAGATGAGAGTTTTTTGTGTGTGTAATCTTGCTGGAATTTTGGGAGTATCCAACTCTCATACGTTTCAAAATGAGCCTTGTGTCCCACCCTATCCCACCCCCACCCCCAGTTTTTCCCTCCTGCACAGGGAAGGAGAGTTATGGAAGTGAAAGGCTTCGTCCGAATAAACAATGAGCTTGATATAGCCCTCTGCAGTTAGCTATATATTGAAAGATGAACAAGAGGGTTTTGGCCCCGTCGCAGAGGGAGGGTCCTGAAAATATTATTTCTGGAACAATTTTCAGAATTAATGCGAAACAATGGGATATTGTGTGTGTTGGCAGTTTTCATTCAGCATAAGTGATTTAACTGTATGTTCATTAGCTTGTCCACAATTTTCATTGTACAAAATAAAACTAGATTCAAATGAGAATTTCCAGTCATGTGGAAGAAAATATTTTTTTCCACATGACTACTGACATCATTACGCTGTGTCCTCTGACACAAGTGAACAGCCTAAAGAAACCAGTAGAAGATACCCATTTAAAGGAATTTAGTTTAGAAAGAATCAGAATGGGGAGAAATGGGAGAATTTTAAGTGCATTTGAAACACAAGCCTTCTGAAGAAGGATCAGGTTATTTGGGTTTTAATTTTGAAAGTAGTTTGAAGAGTCACATTGTGAGTTCCCACTACCAGCGGGTACTCTTTCTGTTGAGAGAGGAAGTGAGAAATTTGATTCAGTGACTTCATTATGACATGTTTGTGAGTGCTGGGTCTAGGGCAGCAGGCTTGTACCATGTTACCTCTCCCCTATTACAGCTGGTTAGATCAGGGGTAGACCCATGGCCCAGGGGATCTGGTCCATGGATTAGGTGATGACTAATCCAATTCTGTCTTTCTTTTGAAGATCTGAACTAAGAGACACAGTGCCTGAGATCAGACAATGGCAGGTTCCTAAATTGAAAGGTCACATTCAGATGGGAAAGGGAAGAGGGGAGGCTTTTTCAGCCCACTGCAAGCTAGAGGATTAGCAGAGAAAGCCAATCTGCCCAGAGAAGTGGGAAGTTTGATCAGCTGCACAGAGAAAAGGATATAAGATGACGTGTTCCCAGAAAGAGAAACATGGTAAGCATAGATGGCTCGAAAATGGATGCTTTTCCATTTCTAGTCCATCTAAGACCCAGAAATAGGTCACTCTCCTTTGTTTAAGCTAGTTACGTAGGTGACTTTCTGTAACTAGAACTCATACAGGTCCTTCTTGTACAGATTTAAATTTTTATATACAGTGGTGGGGATTTTTAAAAAATTGTTTACTTGGTTCATTTTTACAAAAGTCTCTTACACCCTTGGGTGACACTGAGGTGCAGCAGAGTTGGTGTAAGACATGGGTTTGCTGGGGAAAGCATAGTGGCTGTGCTTGGCAGAAATCTGTGTGTAATAATTGTGTATTGAGTGGAATTTGTGCCATGACACAAGTAAGGTGAGAGTACGGTGGGTTGGCAATTGAAACTGCTAATAGCTACATTCCAATTCTACCATTAGATGGTTGATTTCAATTCTTTTTATCCAGCTGTGTTGAAGTAAGTGAAACTGTAAGTGTTAATAGCAAATTAAATGAAATAGATACTGTACGTGTGCATTATGGGAACCATAAACTCCGTAACCTTAGCAGAAGATTCTAGAGGAGGAGAAAAAGATCCCTGTGGTATGCTAGTGAATAATTTGAAAGAAACTACCTTACTTTCAAGTCCCCACTTCTGACTAATGGAGGCTCTGATGACAAAAGATCATGCTGCCGCTTTGGAAGGTCAAGATTCTAGTTTCAAATTGCGATTAAAATGGATTTCTGCATCACCAACCCCTCCCACACCTTACCTAGCACCTCCCTTCTCCCACCCGGCGCCTGGAGTTCTCATTTATCATGTGGCTTTCCCAAATACTGAGCTGAGAAGTAAGGGTTTTTTAGTTTTTGTTTGTTTGTTTGTTTCTCTTAACAACTTTAGCGCACATTAACAGTGAAGACTCTTGGTTGACACATGTGCTGCGAACCTTGCTAAGCACTTCACATATATCTTATCTCTTTAAAAGTCACAGCAACCCCAGATGATGGGCGTTTCCTGATCTCCTTTTGCAAGTGAGGAAAATGATGCTCCCAGAGGTCAGGTTACATGGCCAGAGTCACACAGCTCTAAGTGCCAGGGTTGGTATTTCCCCATATGTGACTGCACAGCTCCTGTTGTAAACAACTAAGCTCTTCAAATTACATAGTTGTGTGCTTGAATCTTGAAAGGCCCAATCTCAGGGTCACCTCTGATATTAGATACTTTCCCCTAAATGACCAAGAACCTAGATCAGAAAGCTGTAGATTCTCCAGTTGAGAAAAGACTGGTTCTCAGTTTAAGTAGTATGGTTTTTCATGTGCTCGCTAACATGAAATGATCTTGAAAATTCTTTTCTGTATAAAAACAAAATCACCCCTTATTGTATTATCTGTGGCAGCACATTGAGTCAACATATAATCAATGTTTTATACATTTTAACTACAAAGGTTATTCACCTTCATATAAATTAATATACATACCTTTAGACTTCATGCTTTGAGACTGTCTTATTGTCAACTCCCATTTCAAGAGACCTAGAACAGACCCACCTCCTGCATAACTCCGTGTGGTAGCAAGGCTCAGGCAATAACATAACAAATGAACAGAATTCTTTGGATTTACCTGCTTTATTTCAGGAATTATTAGGAGAGATAGTTGATCTCTCTTAGGATAAATTGAGGCTATTTTTGGAGACCGTTTTCCAGAAAAACACAAAGATCTCACATTCTGGTTTCCAGTTTGTTTTTAACCTTATACCAAATTTTCATCTGAAAAGTAACATCAGGATAGAATTTGATCTATAAAACATGACAAACGTTTTCCCTGAAGGAATAAGGTAAGGGGCAGCAGGTGGTATGGTAGGGAAAATTTCTAACTGGCAAGAGGACATTGGCCTTGGAGGGCATGATAATTGCTATTTACCCCACTGGCTGTTCTCCAGTAAGACTTAAGGTCTTGCATACTATGTCCTTCTGAATTGAAGACTATTGGTTTTGCTGCTGTGCTAATACAGAAATGGGAGTCACAATTGTGCAAATAAATATTCGCTTAATGTAACAAATTGTTCTATTTTGGCTCCTTTAGCTGTATGGTGTGATATTTTTTTTCCTTTGAAAAATCAGCTGACATTGGAAATAAAGGAAATGTAATAATTACCACGGGAAATATAGTTTGAAGATGGCAAAGGAGCCAAAATAGCAGTTGTGGAAAAAGGGAGTCAAAATCATTTGATGTTACCAACTGTACTATTAATAGGGCTCCAAGGAGAGGAAGGAGTGAGTGAGTTCCCAGAGCTATTAAGATTCCACCAGCCCTTCTCTTGCATTCAGCAGTCCCGCTGGATACCTTTGATTGTTGGCATGGATTCAGAGCATGGAAGTGTACTTCACTTAGAAATTCTCTCTCACACATGCAAAGAAGAATGGGGGATTAATGAATACGACACCTAAAAATGGAAGCCTCAATACAGCACTAAGCGAGTATAGCAAATTCGTTTAAAACATCCCCCATACATATTTAACCAAATTGATCTCTTCTCTCCAGCCTCTTTTTTTTCCTGTTTCTTATTTTCTTTCTTTCTTTTTTTTTTCTTCTTTAAAGAGAAAACTTCATCTGATCTGGCAGAGAGTGACAAACCTCCAAAGTAGGTAGTTTGTATTCTAATGACAAACGTTATCCTGGGGCAGCAAGCGGGGCCTGGATGTACACACAGAGAGAGTTATCTAGTTATAACTGGGACAATGCCTGGTAAGGGGAGAGCTTGGGAAAGGTCTTCCATCAATGGCTGGGTGCATTTTCTCTTCTGGGGAGAGTCCGAGTCAGCAGGTGGGATTCTCTCCTTGCCCACTACAAAGGTTTAGGGGCATTAGCTAAGATTGCAGACCTCACCCTTATCGGAATGGTCAGAATACAGTAACATGAAGCCTTTCTTTCTCTTACCAAACACAAAAACCTGTCCCAAAGAAGGCAATAGGAATCCCTTTGTGATTTCCGCGCTTGGATGGAGTTTAAGATGCTTCTCTGAATTCATGGTACATTCCAGCTTGGAGCTACCCTACACTCTAGGCTGGCTTATGTTGGAGTGGGATTTAGGGCAGGGGCAGGACAGAGATTTAAGGTTCCTGCTAAAACTGTTGGGAAGGGAAAGTTTTGCTTTTTATTTTGTTGTGTTTTCTTTGGTCCATCACTCCCTGAATGGCCTTGGACGTGGAGCACGGGTTGGAAAAATAGGGGCTGCTTGTTTAACTTTAGAAGACTGAAGAGTGGGATAGAATGGACCATGAATCATGGTTATATATACAGCCTCCTAAATGCTAACATGCAAACACATACATAGTATATCATGGGGGAAATAAAAATGGGCCATGATCTAATGTGTATGATATCTCTTTCTTTAAAATAAAATGCAAAATATATGTATTTTGAAAAAAATATATGTTTGGAAGGTAGTAGACCAAAATGTTAACAGAGATTGTCTTAAAACTGGAGATTGGGGTAGTTTTACTTTTTTTTCTCTTTGCTTATTTATAGTCTCCCTTTTTTCCTAGCATGTTCAAGTATGTTATACATATATTTCCATTTAAAATTAAAAGCTAAAAATGTAAGACACCAAAGGAAAATAAAAATACATAGGGATTCCAAAGCTCAGGTCCTGCCCCTGCCTCATTCTGGCTGAGAACCTGTTCTCACATCCTCAGATCCACTTATAAAACAGTGGTGATAACTATACCCTCCTCACATTGTGGGCATTTAATAATTTAATATCCACGGCAATGCTTTGTAAAGTATATACTAAGGAGTTGTGTTTACTAATATTTGGCATCCTTCTATTCGGGGGAGCCACGTCCTTCCTTACGAACTGTCTGTGAGGCTCGTATGTGGCTAAGGGATGGTGATTGTGTCCTGCCCCACGGGAAGGCCCACAGCCTCCAGGGCCCTGCCAGAGCCCCCTGGCTTCCATCTGGCCCTTGCTTCATCCTGGTGGGGGCAGTGGTATGGGTGTTTGGAGGGGACGTGACTCCTGGATATCTAGTCAGAGAAAAATGGGAACCATGTAGAAACAGCTCCAAGATGGAATTGTGGCTGCAAAGGAGGTCAGACAGCCTGGAATTTAACCCCAACCAGCCTGAATCTCAGCTTCCTTATCTGAGAAGGAGAGACAGCGTAGTGGCTCACTCAGCGCATTAGCACAAGTAGTCAGAGTGAGAGAACGACCTTCAGCGCTTAGCAGAGAGCGTGGCGCAGAGGAGTGAGTGCTCGGTGAATGTCAGCTGTGCTGCTTTTTTTTAACTTTTAATTTTGTATCGGAGCACAGTTTGATTAACAATGTTGTGTTAAAGTGAACAGCAAAGTGATTCAGTTGCACATATACATGTATCTATTCTTTTTCAAATTCTTTTCCCATTTAGGTTATTACATAATATTGAGTAGAGTTTCCTGTGCTGTACCGTAGGTCCTTGTTGATTATCCATTTTTAATATAGCAGTGTGTGCATGTCAATCCCACACTCCTAAATAACCTTCCCCCACACCCTCCCCCCGGTAACCATAAGTTCGTTCTCTAAGCCTGTGACTCTGTTTCTGTTTTATAAACAAGTTCATTTATGTCATTTCTTTATTTTTTAGATTCCATATATAAGCAATATCATACAATATTTCTCTTTCTCTGTCTGACTTACTTCACTCAGTATGACAATCTCTAGGTCCATCCATGTTGCTGAAAATGGCATTATTTCAGTCTTTTTAATGGCCAAGTAATATTGCATTGTATATACGTACCACATCTTCTTTATCCATACCTCTATTGATGGACATTTAGCTTGCTTCCATGTCTTGGCTATTGTAAACAACACTGCAGTGAACATTGGAGTGCATGTATCCTTTTGGATCATGTTTTTCTCCAGACACATGCCCAGGACTGGGATTGCAGGATCATACGGAAGTTCTATTTTTCGTTTCTTAAGGAACCCCCATGCTGTTCTCCATCGTGGCTGCACCAATTTACATTCCCACCAACAGTGTAGGAGGGTTCCCTTCTCTCCACACCCTCTCCAGCATTTATTGTTTGTGGATTTTTCAGCTGTGCTGCTTTTAATCCACTGAACAGTCCCTGCTAATGACAGTGCTGATGAGGGGGTACACTTATTATTACAAGGTATTCACTAATAGTAAGAAGCATTGTGATGTGGAGCCAGGAATGCCTGGATGACATGAGAAGGTAATGCCCAATGTGCTGCATTCTTTTGATGTTAACTTTCCCATCTTACTGGTATTTGAAATGCAGCAGGCTTGGTCCTCTGAGTGGCTTCAGGGTTTTATTCTCTTCTGCCCAAGAGTGTTTTCTTTGCCTGACTCAAGAGGCTCAGGGAGCAAGTCAGAGAGAGTTGAGCTATTGCAGGAATGAATAAATAAAGCTGTAATCTGAACACTGTCCCCAACCGGTGCTGCAGGGCTTGCAACTCATTTTACAACCTTGACCTGACTGCCTAAGTCAGGGGTCCTGTCATTTCTTGGAATTCACTGTATACAGTGAGGCAGCATGGAGGTGGCAAGAGAGCCCCTTCTGAAGCCCTGGGACCTCTTTGGATCCTGGTTCCTCTGTCCCTTACTGATATGTCCCTGTCCAACCTCTCAGCTGTTAGAAGAATGAGAAATGATGCATTTAAAGAGTCTAGCAAAATATCTACATATAATAGGCACTTAATGTATGTTTTGTTATTGTTAAAACCCCTCCTATTACAAAGCTGAATTAAGAAGGGAGGATAGTCCTTGTCTATCCTGTGTTGTTCAGACAACCACTAGTATTGGGCTTTGCTCTGATCACCATGATAAGAGGGATCTAACACACTGGGTCTAACACATTGGGTCCTGGAAAAGACCAAGGGGATGAGAGCAGCCATATCGTGGTAGTCTGATAAAAGGATACTTAGTCTAAAAGTGAGAGACAAGAGACCTCTTTACAAAGAATAAGAGTAACAGTAACAGTTAACATTATTGATCATTAATTATATGCCAGACCCTGTTCTAAATTCATTGCAGGCAGTAAATTTTTTAACCTTCAAAACAAAAATGAAACATTTGAAGCATTATCACCATTTTTTACAGATAAGGAAACTGGGTTGCAGGGAGGTTAAGAACTTGTCCGAAGTCACACAACTAGTAAATTTGGGAACTGAAATTCAAAGCTGGGCCATCTAGCTCCTGTGTCCATGTTGGGCCCCACTGTGCCAAATCCGTTTCCATTATCTAGTGTGTCGTCAGGAGAAGAGAAATAAAACATCCTCTGCTACTCCAGGAGGTCAAAATAGGGCCAGTAGTAGAAACTTCAGGGAGAGAGATTTCATCCTAATATAAGAAAGGTTAACAGTCAGCAGCAGTAATTCAAGGATTGGCTGCCACATGAGGTAGTGAGTCTTCTGTTGCTAAAAGTATTCAAGTAGTTGTTGAACAGCCATCTGGTATGGGTAAGCTTTGAGGGGAATTCTGGTGTCTGGAAATGGCTTACACTAAATTAATCCTAATTCTTCTCACAATGCTGAGATTCTCCTGGGCCTGGCCTAACACATTGCAGTCCTTTAATCAGAATTTTGGGAAATGAATAAGGTAAATGAATAAATGAATGAGTCCACTGATTTCATAAACGTTTCATATCAAAGACTTACCTAATACTTGCACAGCAAAAATGACCTTTTCTTCCCAATGCCTAAAGTGCTTAGTGACTTTAGATATTGTCAATCAACAGTAAAGGTTATCCTCATATTGTAATTTTATATTTGACTGTTTTCTTTGCTATAATTGGATTTTAAAATCCTTGCCCACAGAGATAATGCCTTACCTAGTATAAAACAGAGCACATATTAGAGGCCCTAAATATGGTATTAAATGATGAAGTCAATAGAAATATGATTCAGTTCCAGGTAAATATTCTAGATGCTGCCAAGATGTCTTGGGTCAAAGATCCATCCTGAACCACTCATTCATTCATTTACCAAAAGTTGATGATTTTGCTTACATTAACCTTTACTATGTGCCAAGAGCTGCACACAGAAGAATGAGAATGACCCTGCCACCAAGGGAGGGCAAAGTGATAGATAAACTCATGGTGGAGAAAGCACAGGTGAAGGTCCCAGGAGCCCAGATGAACTCAGCCTTGGAGGTAAGGAAAGCTCCAGAAAATTTCCAAGCCAAAGAAACTGGATGTTCAAACACCTGGAGGAGGAACAGGGCCAGGCACAGGAGGCATTTGTTAGCTGATGTGTTCACTGAATATAGCTGATCTGTGGGGCTATGTCACATAGACCAGTGGTTCTCAAAGTATGGTCCCCAGCCTAGCAGCTTCGGCATCATCCAGAAACTGGTTAGAAATGCAGATTCTCAGACTCCACCCCAGACCTGACTCAAAAACTCTGGGCGTGGAGACAAACGCTCTGTGTTTTGACAAATCCAAGTAATTCTGGTGCACACTCAGGTTTTTTGTCCTCTTTAGAAACCTAAATAGGATTAAGCCAACTAAATCCCCCCCACTCCCCAGCACACATACACACGTCTTGAATGAGATTATAGGTAAATACTGGTAGAGTATCACTTCTCAGAAAAGGCAAAGCTCTTCTGCCCACGGATCCTTCACAGCATTCTCTTGGTTGGGAAGAGCAGATGGTCCGAGGGGTCTGGAGCTGTAATGCACAATAAGAGGTTAGTACCTGCCGGCCCTGGCAGGCAGTCCTTGTGCCTGCTCTGGTGACAGAACAACATGGAGAATTCCTCTTTGTTCTCACTGGGGTTAATGACGATCTGTGACTGATTTCACCGGGACATTCAAAACTGGGGGTCCAGGTCTGCTTCCTGGGTCTCCAAGGACAGCCCTAAGATTTGGGCTATAAGTGTCTGAAAAAAAACCAAAGAGACAGAAAGTGAAAACAAACATGGACATTTATTTTCCTAACTTGCCAATGGCAAACAGAATTTTGTTTAATAAACCATGAAATGATTCACAGAGGTCTGTGTATTATTCCATTGTGCAGCTGGCTCATGTAAAAGAATCTTTTCTCTTGGTCTTTCAAGCCATATACAATTCCCAGGCATGCCAATTTGTACTTATTTACTGGTAAGGCCTGTATCTGCCTTGTGAGTCTGTGGACTGGAATTCACACTTTCAAGTGGACATGGTAAACAAGAACGTGCAGGGGCAGATGAGCTCTTATTAACCTCAGACACTCAAGGCCCCCACCCCAGCCCAGGTCATCACCTGCATCAATGGATAACTGCATCTCCAAGATAGTCAATCTGAATATCAACATTAGTTCTCTCCAGTCTGACCTCCACACACAGCCAGAGTAAATTTTTTTTTAAATGCATATCTGATTATATCACCCACTTGCTTATAAGAATATCTTCACTGTATCTTCACTTGTATTCTTACAAGAACATCTTCCCACTGTAATTAGAATAAAACACATGCTCCTTATTAAGACCACCAGCCTTCCTACCTTTCATCTTCTGTCTCTGTGGCTCATGCTACTCCAGCCACAATGACCTACCTCCTTGTTTTCAGTTCAGGGCAATTGGTTTGTTCTTTGCTGCCTCAGCACCTTTGCATGTCTGTGGCCTCTGCTGTAAATGCTCTCACTTCTGCTCTTCACCCCGTTATGTTCAGTTCACTCTTGAGGTCTTATCTGAGCAGCACTTGCTCAGGAATTCCTTTCCCTCAACCCCACCAGACCTCACAGACTAGGTCAGGCCCTTCTGTTATATATTCAAAACATTATCAATTGCAAGAAAGTAATTGGTTACCTGACTATCCTCTTTCCTCGTGAGACAAAATTTCATAAGAACAAAGACAACAATTGCTCTCTTCACTACTGCATTCCCAGCACCTGGCCCAGTGTGTAGCAAAGAGTAAGTTGTTAGTCACTATTATTCAATATCATTGAATGACCCAATGAATGAACTAAGTCTTTAGAAGGATTTTGGATTTCTGAAGAAATTTAAAGGAAGGAAGAGAGATGGGTTAGACTTAGGGTGAAGACCATTCCAGCATAGGAGAAAGGTCAGATTCAAATTTCTAGGCAGAGGATTTGTAACTCAGAGGCCACAAAATGAAAAGTCATTGTTTGAGAGTACCCACGTGTAGGCTCCCCTGTGCCCAGGAGCACAGCTTTGCAAACGGAAGGGAAGAAGTGGAGAACCCCGGCACAGTCATATACAAGATGTGTCTTTTTACTAAAAGTTGGATGCGTTGTTGAAAACTCTTTATGGTTTTCCAAATCAACTCTGATTTTCAGAGTTTAGAGGCAAGAGCATTTCCTTGTGCCATTAGCATTTAAAGGCCTTGATTCCCGTAATATTCTGCTTTCTGGAAACCTCTCTCCACAGACAATATCAAGTGTGGAGGCTCTGAGGACCTGGGCAGCTCTGGATTTAGAGTGAGGGGGTAGGGCAGTTGATGCAGCCTGTGATGTGGGTTCTCTCAGGTCTTTTGGAAGGGCCAGCTGTCTTATCTATTATTACAGACTGTGCCAGTCAGGAGGAGACGTATATAAAGAAAGCCATCTACTTTCAAAGAAATATTAGTGTCTTGAGCTAAACAAAGTGTAACAAACACATCTTCTGGGCTTCCCTGGTGGCGCAGTGGTTGGGAGTCCGCCTGCCGACGCAGGGGACACGGGTTCGTGCCCCGGTCCGGGAAGATCCCACATGCCGTGGAGCAGCTAGGCTTGTGAGACATGGCCGCTGAGCCTGCGCGTCCGGAGCCTGTGCTCCGCAACGGGAGAGGCCCCAGCAGTGAGACACCCGCGTACCGCAAAACAAAAACCAAAACACATCTTCTCTCATTACACGTGCACACGTGCACGCGGGCACACACACACACATACACACAGTCCATAGGACTCCATGTTGCAAGATGGCTTCCATGTCGGACATGCCATTCACAAGGCGCCTACATCACTCCGGGTTTGACATATCCCTGTCTGAATCACTTGAAGGATGCCAGGCAGATATTCCATTTGTTTTCTCCCTTCCTGAGTAGTTTTCTACTTAAAGCCTCAGTGTCTGAAATTCCTCCATTAGGTGGTCCTTTTTTGGGATAAAGTACTGCCCTTTCTGTGTAGTCTCTTTAAATAGCAAAGGCTTAAATTACGTCAAATCAAGTATAACATAACCTGCCTAATATTCCATATCTTGACAGCAGTTTGAGTTACAGAGATAGATGCCTCTGTCCAAAGTCAGTGAATATTCACTTAAGATTTGAGCATTTTATTTTTTGGAAAGCTTACATTAAAAGAAAAAGTAAATAAATATCATACTTTAGTTAATGGTATGCATCTGAAGTATTTAAGGGAAGTTGTACAGATGTCTGTAATTTACTTTGAAATATTTTTTTAAAAATAGATGAATTGATGACTAGTTAGAGGGACAGATATATGACAAAAACCCCAAATAGTAAAACATTAATGGTATAATCTAGGTGATCTTTACATAGGTGTTCACTGTAAAATTATTTCAACTTTGCTGTATGAAAATTGTCATAATAAATTATTGAGGAAAGGAAAAGAAAGAAAATATAACCTGCTCAAGTTCCTATTAGAGAGCCTTGTATATACAGGTCACTCAGTAAATGGGAGCTGTTATGTGAGTAATGAGAGGACTAGGACAGTGGTGTCCAACCTTGGCTGGTCTTTAGAACCAGTGGGGAAGCTTTTCTAAAAAACAGATGCCTGGGCCCCCCTTCCCAACATTCTGACTCAATTGGTCTGGAGTGGAGCCCAAGCATCAGCATTTTTTAGTTTCACCCCAGGTGATCCTTCTAGGTGACAACGTTAAGAGCAACCGTCCCTCTGGCCTGCAGTGGTGACCACACTGCTTTCCTCCTGAGGCTGATTTGCAGGGCACACTTGGCCTAGGATTGGGCCCAGACCCCCCACAGAGAAAGGAAAGGGGGCGAGTTCCTCTAACAACCAAGGCCTGAGATCAGACCAGATCAGCCTATGTAATTCAAGAGTTCTGCCTTTGCCCTTTATCCGGGCTGTGGCTTCCTTGTTGATGACCCAAGTAGAACAAAAAAGGTAGAAATCACATCAATTATAAGGAGATCTTTTGTCGAGGTGGATGGCTAAAATAATCCTTATTACTTTTAACTTTGAAAATAGACACAATAGCATCCATGAAGGGGAAAAATCTTTTCTGTTAACTTTTATTTGCCTTCATTTAAGTTTTAAATATGTAGTAAACATGATTGTAGGGCTTCTCATTAACTGGGGTATCTTACAGTCGTAATTTTTGATACACAACATTACTCACCAATTAGCCTGTCTTGTTCATTTAAATTTCTTTGCTCATATTTTAATGGGAGCTAATGATGCCTTTGTTGACTTATTTAATGTTATGTAAATGTGGCTATAAACTGTGAAGTGTTTAAGCAGAAGCACTATTTTTGCTTACTCGTCAGATTTTGGAGTGTGTAGAATCCCCAGGAAACACACATCAGCACAATGAATGTAAGCTTACTGAGGAGACCAAATAATAATAATAATTTTTAAAGCAAGCAGTGAAGGATGTTCAGAGCATGAGATTTTTACTTTCCTCTGGGGTTAATTGTTATTTGAGCATCAAAGGAATTTCAAAGTTAACTTCAACCAGTTTTTTTTCTTTTCTTTTTCTGCTCCCATAATGACGCAATATAGGCTAATCTTAAGACCATCTTCTAAGCTCAGGCAGGGAGAGCTGGGCTAGACAGGTTCTCTTGTTGAGTTTCATGAGCCTTGCTCTCAGTAGAACTCCATTTTCCCTTACGGCCAGCACATAAATATTTGAATGAAGAAATGAATGAATGAATGGAAACTTTATAATTTCAACATACACATAGATGAAGCTTCCAAGATACTGGATTCTCAATACTATGGCCTCTACTCCTCCAACAATCCTTTCCATTCCCCAGCCTCAACCAGTCCCTTGTCATACCTGAGACATTGTAAGTAACAGTAACCAAACACCATCGTATTTTAATTTCACATGCTTTACTCTCTTCTTACTACTTTGTGACTTTCCAGCTACCTTCTTCAGGTGCCCCAACTTCATCTTGCCACCCCACCAAGAACCCTGATCCATTGATCCTAACACTTTTTCTCAGCCCCTTACCACCTTCAAGTTCTCTCTTCCCTCCTGCCCCAGCTTAAGCTGCATAGTGAATCATAAGAGTCACCGACTGGCATACATCCTTGACTTCCTCGCCGAACTTATCAGGTAAAAGCACAGGCTTGGTTAAACCTCATTGTCTTTCTACTCTGTACTTGCACTCGTGCTGCTGAATTTGGGTGGGGAAAATGGTCTCCCCAAGCTGAACGGACTCACTTTGGAGTTACGATCACAAATGTTGTGTGGTTCCTTCTGCTGCCAGGTAAGCACAGTATACTTCCAACCTATCCTGCTTCCAGTGGGATTGAATAGTGTCATCCCCGCACCCCAAGTCATATGTGGAAGTTCTGATCCCCAGTACCTAAGAATGTGACTTTATCTGGGAATACTATTGCAGATGTCATTAGTAGGCTGAGATGAGGTCATGAGGGTGTGCCCTAATCCAACGTGACAGATATCCTTGTAAAAAGCAGAAAATTTGGACACAGACACATACACAGGGAGGGTGAAGATGAAGTTTAGAGATCAGGGTGATACTTCTACAAGCCAAGGAACACCAGAGATTGGCAGAAACTAACGAGGAGAGAAGTGTGAAACAGAGCCTCCCTCGGGGCCCTTAGAAAGAAACAAACCTGCTGACACCTTGATCTTGGACTTCTAGCCTCCAGAACTGTGAGACAATAAAATACAGTTGTTTAAGTCACCCAGTTTGTGGTACTTTGTTATGCAAACAGATATGTCATTCTGTCACATCTTCTCTAACCTCAAATCGTCAGCATCTCTTGCCCGACCTCACTCTCCACCAATGACTGTTCTTTATTCTTCGCTGAGAAAAACAGAAGCCATCAGGAAGCCCCATCTGCACATACACTCAGCTATGCAGGAACACTAACTATGCACCTTTCTAGTGAAAGCCAGTTCGATGTACTACATGCCATCCTGCTGACCTCCTCGAGGGTATCACCCCAGCTAGTCTCTCCTCTTTGTCCTTTTCATCAACTTTTCCCGCTCGACTGGATCATTCTAATAGGAATACAAACATTCTGTATTTCTCCTATTTTTCTCTTAAAAGAAAAATCCTTCAAGAAAATGTCAAATCTCCTTTTGACTCCCACTTTCCTCCACCCATACTGCCTCATTTTGTTGCTCCCCTTTGCAACAAAGCTGCTGGAAGAAGTTACTCATGTTCACTGTCTCCACTTCCTCTCTCATCTTCATAAATCCACTCCAACCAAGCTCACACTGCACAGACATTTCTTTCTTCAGGTCACCAGTGACTTCCAGGCTAAATCCAAAGGTCACTTCATAGAACTCATCTTACTTGACTTAATGGCAGCATTTGACACAGCTGAGCAAACTTTCCTCCCAAAAACATTCTCTCCACTTGGTTTCTAGGGCAACACAAGACGCTGTTGCTTCTTCTAGTCTTCTTTGCTGATTCTTCCTCTTCTACCTGATTTCCTCCTTCTAGGGTTCCCTGGGTCTCAGTCTTGGTTTTTGTTTTGTCTCTACTACACTCATGCTCTTCTATCCTTAGCACAGTTCTCTATTCCAAACTTCAAACTCCAATTTAGACTGCTAATTTAATGTCTCCATTTGGATGTCTGATATGTCAAACTCAATGCCTCAAAAATTAAATGACTTTTCTTCCTCTTCCTATCACTTCTCCTTGCAGCCTTCCCCATCTCAGAAGGGATATAGATGTCCTTTCATTTGCTCAGGCCAAAAAACTTGGGGTCATCCTTGACTCTCCTCTTTCTCTCATATCTCATGTCCAGTGTCTCAGGAAATCCTGTTGGCTTCACCTTCACAATAGATTGAGAACCTGACCATTTACTACCACTTCCATGCCTACCCTAGTTTGAACCTACTATCATCTCTTGATGGTAAAGTACTGCAATAGCCTAAATCTGTTCTTTTTTAAAATTGTTTAGCAGTTTTATTTTTTTTTTTGAAGTATGGTTGATTTATAATGTGTTAGTTTTAGGTGTACAGCACAATGATTCAGCTATACATGTATATTCTTTTTCAGATTCTTTCCCTTATAGGTCACCACAAAATGTTGAGTATAGCCTAAGTCTATTCTTAACACAGAAGCCAAACTGATTCTTTTAAAATATATGCGGTAGTGTCACGCCATGCAGAACCTAGCAACTCCATTTCATGCAGATCAGAAATCAAAGTTCTTCCAATGGCTTACAAGGCCTTGCCTGACCTGTCCCTCCCCTGCTTCTCTGGCCTCACCTATTGCTACCTCTGCTCATTTTTCTCTAGCCACATCTTTCTCAACAATTGTTCCTCAGTGTACCTGGAACACTTCCACCCTAGGGCCTTTGTACCAATTGTCCCCTCTACCTGGAAAACCCTTCTTCCAAATATCTCTGTAGCTAATTCCCTTACTTTCGTCAAGCCTTTGCTCACATCTTCTCTTCCCAATCGAAGGCCCTTTTAAATACTGCAATCTGCTCTTCCAAAGCTCCTTATCACCTTTAGCATTCTCTTCATTTACTTTTTTTCTGGAGTACTTATCAACTTCTCTTATTAGATGTATTAGTTTGCTAGGGAAGCCATAACAAAATAGCACAGACACGGTGACTTAAACAACAGAAATTTATTTTCTCACAGTTCTGAAGGCTAAAAGTTCAAGGTCAGGTGTCAGCAGGTTTGGTTTCTCTTGAGACCTCTCTCCTTGGCTTGCAGATGGCCACCTTTTGGCTGTGTCCTCGCATGGTCCTTTCTCTGTATTCACACCCCTGGTGTCACTCCTTGTGTCCAAATTTCCTCTTCTTATAAGGATACCAAACAGACTGGTTGAAGGCCCATCCCAGCAGCCCCATTTTAACTTAATCACCTCTTTAAAGGCTTATCTCCAAAACCACTCACTTTTCTCAGAATATACTGGGGGTTAAGGCTTTAATATATAAATTTGGGGCAGAGAGGGAAACACAATTTAGCCTATAACACTAGGTAGCTTACTTATTACATTTGTTCATTATTCTCTGTCTCCACTCCATAAGCCCCAAACATGGGAAGCTAAGTTCATGACCAGGAGCACCTTGTCTGCCTTGTTCCCTCCTGTGGCCTCTGCATCGGAAACAATACCTCATACAAAGTGGCCTCTTGATAAATATTTGTTGAATGAGTGAATGGATAGATGCAAGTCCAGGGTATTAAGAGTTAAGAAAAACAAGGGGAGGCTTTGTGGGTCACTTGGGCATAGGAGATCTAGGGTGTATTCCAGTTATGGGATCGTGAGCAAGTAGCTTATTCTCCTAAGTCTTAACTTATCTGCAAGAATGAGGGTTCTTATCTGCCTGTCTCACCGGATGGTTTCGAGGTTCACATGTAAAAATGTATGTGGAAGAACTTTGGGATCCTCCATTCTCACTCATATATGAGTCATTTTATTTACCATGTGGCTAATGGTAATTATAATAGTAATAATGACAGCTGCCTTCTAAGTCCTTGCTGTGTAACAGGCACTGTATTAAGTGTTTCACAGTCACTACCTTATTTAATCCTCATAGAAACCTTCAAAGTAGCTCCTACCCTTTCCATTTTTCTAGCTAGGAAAACTGGATAGTGGTCATGGAGCATTAAAAAGATGGATTTGCTCTATGCTATTTGGCAGAAATTAACTTGACCTTTAGAACTTTAAAGAAGCGTGTGTGTGTGTGTGTGTGTGTGTGTGTGTGTGTGTGTGTGTGTTCTTGTATTAGAAGTCTATCCTTCAGATGATTAACAGTAAAAATCAGAGATCTAGATTGGTGCTGTGTCTTATGACATTGTACTCTATAAGGTATTGTGGTGCCTAGGGCATTTCAAGAATGGCAAAGTCTCTGTTTTTTCATTCTTTTTTTTTTTTTTTTACTCTTAAAAGGGTAGCCACTAAACTAGAGAACTTAGAAGCATTCTCCTCCTCTCTCTAGATAAATATAATCTACTGGCTGTCCTGACTACATATTTTTAATCTCTAAATGCCTCATTCCTTCTTGTTTGTCCAGCGTTGTAGCATGCTAAAGGTCTGCCGAGAGGGATTTGGCTAACCCTTGTCAGAGCGAGAACCAGCCATTTGTGTGCAGTACAGTTAAAATTGCACCATTCTAGTTGAAACTAATATTATCCTAATGCATTGAGATAGGGGGAGAAGGTTGCTTAGAAAAGATCGTAAGTGACTTAGCACTGGTTTCTCACTTCCAATGATAATGTTCTTCAGAACTGTGTTTTGAACACATTATTATAGATTTAAATATTTTAATATTCATTTATTCTAATTTTCCTTTTGATAGGTGCCATCTCCGTACTTGCATTTCATCAGCTCTGACTAGTGACACCGCTCTGTTTAATATCTTCCTTGGCCAAATTTCTTGCGATTTGGGAACTAGATTTTACCTTCTTAAGGAGGTTTCAGCAACTCCTTTGTGGTTCAACATTTAAAACTCAGATACTCATCTAAAATCCTTTCACAAGGAGTTATTCAACCTAGAGCTTATATAAATGTCCTGGGATACAATCTATTGGAGATATTGTCAATATTTGCCCTAAATCGCAACCTAGCTCCATTTTCAGTTGTGTTTGGAATTGAAATAGAAGTCTTTATTCTTTCTTAAGTGTCAGTTTGGAGTATATTCTAGGCAGTCAGTAATTTCTGCACATGGGTGATGCCAGCCCTGAAAGGGAATATGGAACTCGCTATGCTGGCTAGTGTAGGTACCGTAAGATCCGTCTGCTCTATAATACACCCACACAGGCCCCCATGATGCCTGCGTCTCCTCATCTCTGCCATTTGCCTATAATCACGTTGCCTTTAGTAGGTCCCTGTGAAATGCAGATGGCTTCTGGAAGAGTAATTTATGCCACTTACTCATGTTAGCACATATGTGTGACTGAGGAAATGGGACACAGAAAAGGCAAATTTTGATGAAGAAAGAAAATCAGGAAAATAACAAGCCCAGAAGTCTTTCTGAGAAGGGTAGGACCATGGACGGTTCCATAGGGACTGAAGGTACCAGTTAAGGGCACTGAGTTCCTGAGCATGAGGCGTTACTCGTAGACTCTGCGGAAGGGGAAAGGAGGAGAGGCGAACTGATGTCCAGTTTTGTCTCTGCCATAATTATACAAAGGCCCAGTCTTCCTCACACACCCCTCTTACTCACAGATTTAGTCCTTTACCCCAGGTCTTCACCTGACTGCCTTTTTATCAGCAGTCAGGTCCTACCTCAAATGTCAGCTTTTAAAAGAGACCCTCTCAGACTATCCAGCCTAAAACGGCAGTCCCCAAATTGTGTTTCTTATCTCAGGATGCCATGAAAAGAAGAGCCCATACATTTATTTTCCCACAGATCTGGAGGCTGGAAGTCTGAGATAAATAGGTCAACATGGTTGGGTTCTGGTGAGGACTCTCTTCCTTTCTTCCAAGATGATTACCTTCCCGCTGTGTCCTCATGTGGTGGAGAGAGACAGACAGAGAGAGAGAGAGAGAGAGAGAGAAAGCAAGCAGAGGTAGCCTGTAGCTTGGTGTGGGGTCGCAGAGCTAGTCAGTGTCAGAGATGGCATTTCAACCAGAGAAATCGGTTTCCAGGACTCTTACCCTGAACTACTACACTCAGTTCCCTCAATGGAGGTTACAGAGAGTGGGATCGAAAGAATGAATATGACTGAGTCTGTGAAGGATTGAGTCTTTAGCTCTTAGTTCTTTTAGAAAATTCAAGAAGCAAAATGGAGGGAAGATTAAATAATATGGAGCAAGGGAGCAGAGGTATAAGGAGAGAAAGGAAAAGAGAAGTATGCCTGTAGTAGAGGGACGGGGCAGCATTCATCTTCTGTGACATGCAAGGGGACTTGCATGGTGCCAGCATTTACCCTCACTTGGTGATGGTCAACACTGAGCTTCCTGAGCTTTCTGTCATGTGCAAAGCAGACAGCATGGTGCGGTGGGGAAAACATTTGTTTTGAAACTGGACAGATATAGGTTCTCCTTGTGACATATGTAAGCCATGTGACCATGGGTGAGATCTAAACTCACTGATCTTATCTTTTATCATTTATAAAATGTGGATAATGACATTTAACGTTGCTGTGAGTGTTAAATTAAAGCACATATGTATAGGGCTATCCTTGGTGTATGGTAGATGTTCAATAAATTCAGCCTCTCCCTTAACACTATGGATTTTTTTAGGCACATTAATATACATTTCAAACACCTGTGCCCTCTTAAAGCAAAACATAGAGAAACCAACAAAAATAACAAAATAAATAAAAGCCAAACTTGGTTAACAGTAAACTCATAGAAACATTTATTTCTGGATCTTTCTTTTTCTTTTTCGTCTGAAAGTGACAGGTCGTTATACTAATGTTGTGGTTGTTTGTTACTTAAAGAAAATTTTAATAAGGATAAGAATATTATACTTCACTTTTAGTTCTCTTTTGACATGTTTCCATGGATCTTTAGATTGAATTAACAGTCTTATAGCTAGAAAGTGGGCCTCTCAGTGACTCGATCTCCCTCCTTGAATTATTTTGTGATCTTAGGCATATCCATTACCTCTTCCCTGGCTGAGATCCTCCCATAAATTGCAAGACGGAAAATTTCTGGGCATGTAATAGAAGTAGTAGAAATACTGAGTATAAAAATTCCTTGGAAAAATTATTCTGTACAATCGTATGTTGGGCAAGAACTCAGACACCTTTTGACCCGCCCTGCCGCCACACACGTAAGCGTTTGGAGGATGAGTTTGTCGTCGTGCATCTGTGAGTGCTAAGGTGAGAGAGGCAGAGGTCTGAGGACGGAGGCAGAAAAATTAGAGGAAAGGAGAGGCAGTTTTTCAGTTCAGCAATTCTCGACTCTCCAGAGCCGCCGTCGGCCCCCAAACCGAGGGAGCACCAGCCATCACTAAGCCTTCCCCGCTTCTTTTCCCCCATTCCAAGCTCAGGTGTCCTTGGCAGGGCCGTCAGGAGGAGGTGAGGCTTGCTTGACCCATGAGCCAGACACTTGACGCCAACACTCCTCACCTCCCAGCCTACGATGCTCCTCTCACACTTCATAGATTTGAGCTGGAACTCTGTGACCCCCTGAAGCGATAGTAAAGTCATGTGTGTCTGTGTACTCAGGGGCACTTTTGTGGCCTTCCTATCCTTCTGGGAGTTTATGACTCCAAAAGGTCAAGGACTCTAATTTTCTACTGATTTCCACTGTGTGATCTCTTACCCCCATGGTTTTAACCACCATCCTTAAACTTCACTCTCAGATACTGTCAAGGTGTCTCCATCTGCACCTCAAAACTCAATAAGGCTTCTTCTCCTACACCAGGTGTTCCTTGTCCCATATAGCCTCCCATGGTACTGCACTGTCCATCCTTCTGCACCATCTTCCTCATGCCGACATCTGATCAATCACCAATGGCTAGCAATTCTTTCTCTGAAGTTTTCCTTGAGCTGGTCCCTTCTCTCTGCCTTGAACACCGTTTCCCTAGGGCAGGCCTTCACCACGTCTCACCGTGACAGGTACAACCGTCTCCCTCCTGGTCTTCTCTTTCTGCCCTAAATCTATCCTCTGTATTACAGCCAGAGTCTACCATCTAAAACATGGCCTGACCACATCACTACCCTGTTCGCACAACTTTCTGGGCCTTCTTGGACAAAGGCTTATTCCTATAAGGGTAAACAAGACCAGCCGTCGTGCCTACCTCTTCATTTCCATTCTTCCCATGTCCCCAGGTACACATCACACTCAAGTCAAACAGCACAACCTACTGTGACCCCCGTGCACCAGCTGCTTCGTGCCTTTTAGAACCTTGTCCTCTTCCCTTGGAATGCCTTGCCCTCTGTTCTTCATTCAAGAGTCTGTTTTTTCAAGTCACCTTCTCTCTGCCCAGATGGACCACACTTTGTGCTGCCAGAGCCCTCTTGGGTGCCAGTATTACCTAGACCAACCCTGGCATGTGTAGGAAACTATCAGTTGCATGTTTGTGCTCCCCATGAGACTGCAAGCTCCTCAAGAAACTCATCCATCTTGAGCCCATCACATGGCCTGCCCTTTCCCTGCTACTCACCAGCACCTACTGAATTGAAGTTAGTTCAATGCAAAGAAGGTACTTGTGCTTGTAAGTAATCATACTTCCATACTCAGCAGTGCAGAACAGTGCAAACTAAAATAGTTGCCTAGTTATAATTTTACTTACTCATATTTAAAATGACCTCAAAGTTGCTTATTTTCTGTTTTCCTATTTTTTTTTTTTTTTTTTTCGGTACACGGGCCTCTCACTGTTGTGGCCTCTCCCGTTGTGGAGCACAGGTTCCAGATGCGCAGGCTCAGCGGCCATGGCTCACGGGCCTAGCCGCTCCGCGGCATGTGGGATCCTCCCAGACCGGGACACGAACCCGTGTCCCCTGCATTGGCAGGCGGACTCTCAACCACTGCGCCACCAGGGAAGCCCTGTTTTCCTATTTCTTAATACCTGCACTGATATATCCCATACATGCTAATAGGAAATGAAGAGCTATCTATTGTAAAAAACCTCCTTGGTAAATAGCAATCACACACATATCTAAGCAATCAGTGCCATTCCATGACACTGCTGGGGCCACAGTTTATCCCATGACACTTTATACTCTCTGTCAGAATCTGCTCACACAATTGATAGCGGTCTTCCAGAAATGATTGTCCACATTCATCGGTAAATGCCAGATTCTGAAGTCAAAGCAGAATTTGGCCTATGAAGAGTCCAGAGTTGTTCTATGATATGCACTCTGAAACCTCTATGACCAAGGCATTAGTGGCCCTAGACAAAGGTCCACCATAGAACTCGACTTCTCACTGATGAATGAGCTTTTGGAGAGCCTGTGAGCCCTGAGATGAATGTGCAGTTCTGTAAGTAGGGCCATTTCACAGGTGCAGATGCCCACAGCTTCTATCATATGCTCAAAGCGGTCCCTGAGACGCCAGAGTTCATGAAGAATTTAAGAAAGCTGTAGATCCTTTTCCTGTGATAACTTGTTCTGTTTATGAGTATTAATTCTGGGTGGTGGTAGGGATGGTGGTGAGTGGGTGGGGGATACAAAGCTGAAGCAATCTGTTCTTCATTGACCAACTTATGGCTCATAAGTGAGTAATCAGCATAATCTAAATACTCTAAAATGAACTATTCTTTTGGGCTCAACAAAATGCTTTTTAGGTTGAAACCAATCAGTAGGAAATGACTGGTGTTTGTTAGTGTTTGAGAGGAGAGACCAGATTCTTTGCACATTAGCATTCCAGTTGATGCCAACATAAACCTCCAGACCTCCAAGTCACAGAATGTGTTATTGTTTTCATATGAGTGAATCTGGGACCGCTTGTGATTCCTGTTTCCATCCCTTACTTGAAAAATGGAGCTCCCTGTTTCCATAGACTCTGGTGACAGAAGTAACAAAACAATCCTTCTGAAGGTTAAACATGCAGAGAAGAACATTATTCCTCAAGTTGGTGTAGTCCCGGCTCTTGTTTCCATTTAATCGTGGAGTTGAGAGAGGACAAACTCTGATTTGACAGCCATGTAAGCTAAAAAGCTTGACTCGTGGAACCCAGCCCACACGGCAAGGGGTCCTTCCTGCTCATGAAGGAAGCTCCCCCAGGAAGGACATGATAGTTTAGGCCTGTTTGGCATTTTTCTGAGAGTGCTGTAATATATTATTTTCTAGTGTACTGCCTCTTATATAACACCAGTTTTCCAGGACCTCAGAGCATGTTATTTCTGTATGCAGAATCTTTGGATTCCTAGGCTAAGCAAAATAATGCCAGGGACTCTCCAAACACCACTGCACTTCCTGAAATGGGTCCGAAAGGAAGAGGGCCAAAACTGGAGGCATTTGTTTGCCTCCCCCCTTCAATTTTCTGTAGTAAATGTGGTGCTAAGATTCAAGCAGGGAAGTTCAATAAACCAGAGTTTGAGCCCCAATGACACTTACTAATTGTGCCCCTGAGGGTACTACCTAATCTCCTTCAGTCTTAGTTTCATAACCTGTAAAATGGTCCGACAATTATATCTGTCTCATAGGATTGGGGGGAGGATTAAATTCTCAAAAGGCATATTGAGTTGATATCAGCAACAATGGAGTAATAAATAAGTCTTAGGCTTCCAAAAATTATCTCCTCCACAAAAGCAATGAGAAAATGGGCAAAGATTGTCAGAATCAATTTTTTAGAACTTGGAAATTAATCAAAGGCTTACAACAATCCAAGGAGCATTTATTAAAGAATTGTAATTGCATCTCAGTAAGGACAGAGGCTTTTTGACATTTTAGGTTGCCCTGTTTCCATATCACTCCCACCCACCTTGAAAACCCACAGCCCATTAGAGTGGTGAAAACCATCAGCCAGGTAGAAACAAGGAGGAAATATGGTGTTGGAGCTCCTTCAAACCTCATTCCCATTCTTTGTTCTATATGGTGTTTCCCTGAAGACCTCACTTGGGAGGAGGTCTTTTTTTAACCTGACTCGGTGCTTGCCATGTAAAAAACCTTTTCCCAGGGAGCATTTGTATAAAAGAAATAGAGCCAATTGATTAACATCGCAACTGCCTGAAGAGTTGGATAACAGAGTGAACAAAAGCTAGGGTCTAGCTCTCAAATACTGATGGTGGAACAGTAAATTGGTACAATCACTTTATAAAACTATTCAGAGGTATCTATTAAAGCTGATTGTACCATGTTTATGACACAGCAGTTCCGTTCCTAAGTATGTATTAAACAAATAGGTGTATGTATATTCACACAAAGACACGTTCTCGAATATTCATAGCAGCTCCGTTTATAGTAACCCCCAAATGAGAACTATAGAAATCCCCATCAAAAGTAGACTGCATAAGTCAATTGTAGTATTGTGCATACAATGGAATATTCTACAACAATGAGAATGAGCAAACTCGAGCTAAATACAATAAATTGGATGTATCTTATAAACATGATGTTGCATGAGAGAAGCTAGATACAAAAGACTTTATACTGTATGATGTCATTTACGTAAAATGCAAAACAAGCAAAACCATTCCGTGCTTCTAGAAGTCATAATAATACAATTGGGAGAATTATCAGTGACTAGAAAAAGGAAAAGGAGGAATTCTGGAGGTACCAAAATATCCTATTTCTTGACTTGTGTACATTTGTGTACTTCCTGAAAAATGCATCAAGCTATACATATGATGTGTGTACCTTTCTGTATGTATGTTATACATATATACTCCATTCAAAGATCTCTCAATACAAAGAAAAAGGCAAGGAATGAATATCCATGGTCCCACTAACCCATTAACCCCAAATGACTATGATTAGTAGTTTAGATTATGCTTTTCCATTCCATGTTTATGCATACTGGAGTACATGTATTCTTTTTCCTACAAAAATTGAATTGTACTATATTCCCTACTTTATAATCTGATTTTTTTCTTAATAATATGCTACAACCATCTTCCAATGTCAATATGTAATATTATTGCTGGAACATATCCAGTCTTACTAAACCAGTCCCCTATTGTTGGGCACGATGGTTGTTTGTAGACTTGACCTTTCATATGAATTGTTAAAATATATCATCGATGAGTCATCGTACTCATTTCTGTTTTTTTTTTAACATAAGAGTAGAATTGCTGGTGAAGAGGAATGCAATTTTGAACTTTTTAAAAAGCCTTTAGTACATGTTTTAAAATCATCCTCCAAAAAATAGCGAAACTATACTCCAATCAAATTTTATGGAAGGAGCCATTCCTTTGCCAAGATTGAGGATTATGATTCTTTTTCATATTTTCCATTTTACTGGGCCAAAGAAATTATATTTTGATTTATTGTTTTTGTAATTTTTATTCCTGCAAGAAGTGAACATTGTTTGCATATGTGCATCAGCCATTTATATTTCTTTTGTGAATTGCATATTATGTAGTTTATACATGTTTAGAATATCAACCCTTTGTCCACTCTGTATTTCAAACATTATTTCCCAGTTTGTTGCTTGCTTGTTGGTTTCTTTATTCCATTTTGGGGGTACAAGGCAAGTCTGTCATGATTTTCCTATAAATTATTTATTTAATCATCTTAATTATTGTTTTATTTTTCACATTTCGTCTGACTATAGGTTATAGAGTATGGTATGTGGAGTAAGAGAAGAATATGACTTCTTGTTTTCCAGTAAATAACCATTTCTCTTCATTTACTGAATAATCCTTTCTAGAGCTGGCATATTGTAGAAGGTATTTGCTTTTTATTCAAGGACTGAGGAAGAGAAATTTAAAAATCTTAACAAACGCTAAAATTCAAAGAAGTAGTTCTCTCTGAAGATTTAACATTTTATTTAACATCCTTGAAACAAAATTTTGCTTATCAGCATTGCAGGTTGGTTACTGACTCCTTAGTCCCTTTTGTCTTTATCTGTTTAGGGTATTAACTCTTTGTTTTCTAATATATACATCAAACTATGTTTCAACCTATCTCTGTCCTCCTGCTCGAGAAATAATTAACTATTAGCAGCATTCCTAGGATCTGATTATAGATAAATTTGAACATGCCAAAACAAATACAGGAAGTCCTGTTTATTTCCTTCATAAGTGGAATGTCAGCCATATGCCAGGTTCTTCATAATGTATATGAAGTACTTAGAACAAAGTATACAAACTACTTAGAATCCGTAACTAATTACCACACAGCATAATGAATTTGTTGACCATCAGTTATTCATCAGACTTAGGAGTATGTTTGTTTGAGCACAGCCCTAAAAGTGACTGTGATTATTCTATGCATAGCTTTCTTATTTGTTGCTCATGAATCGTAGTCACCAGCTCTTTGTTCGAATCAAGCCACGTAACCTCTGGTCTAGGTCCAGCTTCTTTACTGTTAGGTTGCTAAGGGAAAAGAAGGAGGAGGAGGGGAGGGAAGGAAAGAGAAAAGAAAGAAAAGAAAAGAAAAAAGAAAACTTCAAACTAGATAAGCATAAAAGGTGGTTTATTAATGTACGTAGGGGAAAAGTTCATCCTGGTCAGACCAGTGCATTCACATAATACCAAGAATCTATCTCTTTATAGGCTTTAGCCCTGTTCTCTTCACCCTTGGCTTTTCTTTCAGGTACGACCTCACCAAATAGTAGCAAAGGTGGTATCAGCTGCTCTGGGGTTTTAGCCTCCTAGGTTAGCAATCTCCCCAGGAAACAAGAGCGCCTCTCTCCCACTAGCTCTGTCAAATGCGCCGGGTATGACTCTCATTGGCCCACCAGAGGTCCTGTGCACATCCCTGAATCAGTCACTATGGCTAGAAAAGAAAGGGGTGTACCTAGTGGTCACATCTGTGTCATGTGCCCATGACGTGGCCTAAGAGTGAAAGTGATATTGGTTCTATTGACAGTTTTGTTATCAGGAGGAGGATGTTTGCAGACAAAGCAGGTACCCTAGACAATTCTGAATAGTTGACTCGGGCATTTTTGCTTTCCTGTCCCCAAACTGCAAAGTACTGCCCATGGTAAAAATAAGAAGAGCTCTCTTACAAAGGGACTTTTGAAAGAGACTCCTTTTTAGCACTTACTTTCAAAGAGGAGAGACATGCCTTCCACATCCTCCTTAGCTACAAACATTGGAAAACTTATAACATCGTTTCCTTGCCTTTTGTTTTGCCATGTGCCATTGACTGTCACATTTCACAAGTTAAGAAGCATGTTATTTCTTTGTTTATTTTGTCAGTCTTTGGTATTCTCTGGAGAGAAATTATGTGTCTCTGTTTCAGTGGAGTAGATTTAATCTGTTTGTTTTGTCTCTAGACTCACCTAACTCCTTGTCTTTCACAGTCAAAGGTTCTCCTTTTTCCTCTCTTGGAGAAGAGGTGAATCTGTCCCAGATTCTGGAAAATATGGATTTTTAAGTATATCACATTAAAGACTTTCCAGTGTAGAAGGAAGTTGCCCTAGAAATGTTATCTCTTGTTCTGATGTTGTTTGGAAGTTGCTCTGTCAATACAATTATTCAAGAACTCTAAAGCAGGCATTGACCTTGTGCTTTGGACTTTTCTATCACTCTAGTCATACTTTGTCTGCAGATCTCTTGTTAATTCTCCCATCTATTAAACATCCACCTTCTCATAACACAAATTACATTGTGTGTGTGTGTGTGTATATATATATATATATATATATATATATATATATATACATTATACACCTGAGGTTGAGGTTTGAGGCAAATCCTTAGAATGTTTGTCTTTCCAAGTAATTTGCCTGATTTTATGGGTGGGCTTTTGATCAGTAATGGGGATCATTTGGGGAATCCTGGTTATGTTACAGAAGAGGCAAGCAGTGGACCAGCTGTGTGTTTTACTAAATGTATCACTGGTGTGTTTTTAATGAAGATATTTGCTTCCTATCACTTAAAGTGTAAGGAAGTTTAGTTGTTGTACATTAGGCTTAAGCTATTTTTGTCTTCAAGCTGCCTTATTATTTATTTGCAGGTTATATCCTATATATTGCAAATTCTTCTCAGCCAACTATATATAAACATTGTATCCAGGTATATATTGTTTAGCACATTAAATTATCATCATTAAGTAATTACATACATTAAGGTCTTCGCCAGCTGTCTTTGGCTGTCTTGTTTCCCTTTTCCAAAGCTTTGTTCCCCGGTGCACAGTCCATGGAGCACGAGTTGAGTTCTGGAAGATGCTAATGAGTGTTTCCAAAAAGGGGTTGGGGTTCCTTGCGCAAATATATTTGGAAAAGCCCAGATGAGACCAAATGAAGCCTTTATTATGTCATTATTAGTAATACATTTTTACTCTCCAAACGGGTTACTCTGTGTGCTTCTTGCACTTATGGGAAAGTGAAGCAGGACTGACCATCTCCTGAGTGAGACTAATGACCCATGAAATAAAACTTGGGAGGTGCTTTTTGGAGCTGTATAGCCAGTGTCATCATTCCCTTGATTTCATCCTTACGTTCTGACCTCTCTTCCTTCTGGAAGGGCTATGATTTGACCCTTCGAGATTCCCCAGAATGCTTCATGGAGGATATCAGTGGAGCAAAAATTGAGTCCCCTGATTCATAGCCTCATAACTGCTCACCAGGAACTTACCTCTGTTTAGATTCCACTAAATTCCCCTGAACTTCATCTAAAAATATGAAAAGGTGAGGGCGTAGTCTGGTGGGTAAGAATTTATGGAACCTTTAAACCTCGCTATCTATACAATTTGATCTAAATTAATATACTGAAGCATTCTGAAGAAATTCAGCTCCTCTTTGTCTCACCTCTGAGTCACAGCCAACGGAAGGGACAAAATCAATTGTGAGATCTGCCACAGATATTTTGGCAGTAGCACTCATGTTGTGGTGAGGGGTGCTTAGAATGTTGTCATAGAGTGAATTCTTAACCTTAGTAAGTGCTTATTGCGAATAATTTCTTATATGCCCTGAATTAAGTATTGGAAAGAAGAAAATATATGTAACATAATTCCTGCCCTCAAGGGGAAGGTAAGACTCACACAAATGAATGCTGTAACAATATAAAATTATATGTTGTTAACAACCAGACTGAATAGAGAATAGACGCTTAACATTCAAAAAGGGTAAGTCCAGAGATGTATGTGAATCCCCCAATATATAAAATTTTGTTATAAGATGCATGGGGTAAGAACATTACTGAGCGAATGCTGATTAGAGGGGCTCCCACATGGGAGGAATGGAAGTTTAAAATCTCTGCCTCAGCCAAATGACCAGTAATTCTGAATTGGACATTTTGGAAGGTTAGCAAATGGTTGAACAAGAACGTTTACTATGTGAATGCCAGCCATCTACTGTAATCATGCCAATACATATCTTATGCATGATAAATGTTGTGAATAACTTAGAAGGGAAGATGATCATTTTGGGGTAGAAGTATCAGGCTTCAATGATGAAAAATGGAAGTCAAAATAGACTCTGAAATATTAGTAGAATTAGGAAATCAGAACAACAGTATTCCCGGAGAGGACTGAAAGGAAATGAGGTAGGTCTGAACTCTATCTTAGGCTAGCAGTGGTCATTGGGAAAGCACTTGTAGTGTTACAGGTAATCCCTATCCTCTTAAGCTGGTGCCCATCCTTTGACCTCAGACCACTTATCTATCATCTTCCCCTCCATTACAGCTAATATCCCAAGGTCTGTGTCTCATCTTCCTACCCATATTTTGCCCCCAGGTCCACTGCCCCCAAGTATAGTTGTGCAGATTGCACACGATGTCTTATCTAAGGGAACATAATTTACATAGTCGACATCACTAAGATTGGTAAAACTATTATGACAATGTTTCTTCAGATGACAGTGAAGTATCCACTTGGAGCAAAATTAGCGCATTACAGTCATTTTCTGACCCATGGAAATAAGGTATCTTGAAGGAAGAGGTGTCATTCTCTAATTTGCATCAAGGTACTCTGTGGGCAGTTGGCAGCCTTTGCTTGTTGAGTGGTCAGAATCTTGGACATATTTCCAGGGGATAGTAGTCTAGACTCTCCACGTTTGTCAAAGAGCGTGAAGAAAATAGAAAGCAGGCCTTTGCCTTTATGCACAGATAAAGAATATTTCTCAGTTTTTGTGTTGTTCCCAAAAAAGCTTGGAAGATCAAGCATTGTGTATAATCATCTGGGCCTAAATTGCTGTATTATATCATAGATGAACAAGTATTATGTATTATCTTACTCATTCCTATTTTCATGGTTACAAGTTGTATCCCCGTGCACATTTTTTCTTCTTTCAAATTTAGTACAACTTTGGAATTCTGTTCTTTGCTTAGCCGTGAAACCTCGTAGTGAGAGTGACTGCTAAAACGCAAAAGCATCTTACTGTTTGTACACCTTTAAATGAGCTATTGCTTATCACCCCCACCCTATGCCAGCCAACTACCTTCAACACAGTCCACTGTGCATTTGAGGACCAGTGGGCAGACTCTAGGTCTATTTTCCAAATGCAGATTCACCAGATGACCAATCTGACAAGTTATCAAGTCACCAAATACTCTCAGACAAATGCCTTAAGCCAGGTCTAAAAGACCAGCTGGACCCTTTTGCCGCAGGCATTTGGCAGAAACCAGTCTAAGTCCAGTATAGCCTATGTTGTTCTTTGGCACCTCTGAATCTTCAGAATGAAAACTTCTTTTCTATTTTAAATTAGGGGCACTGTGCATGTTGTGAGTCCAGATTTATATAAAAGAATGAGATTCTCTTCTAACGCTTTATTTGGGTCCAGTCTGCTGAGTCTCCATCATCTTTTAGTTCAATGATTTGTTAAACTAGCTTGAATAAATGTGTATTTTGTGTGGCTCAAATTTTGAAAGTCTCAACCATTCAGACACAAAGGATATCTATGCCTTTTATTTGATTTATTTTCTTTTTTTGTGGTATGCGGGCCTCTCACTGTTGTGGCCTCTCCCGCTGCGGAGCACAGGCTCCGGACGCGCAGGCTCAGCGGCCATGGCTCACGGGCCCAGCCGCTCCGCGGCATGTGGGATCTTCCCGGACCGGGGCATGAACCCGTGTCCCCTGCATCGGCAGGTGGACTCTCAACCACTGCGCCACCAGGGAAGCCCTCTATGCCTTTTAAATGCAGTTCTATGCTAATTTGCATCCTTTTTTTTTTTTTTTTTTTTTTTTTGGTGGGCTTGATTTTTTTTCCCAAATGGTGCCTTTACATGCATGTTGATTTTCACCAATCTTTGACAACTTTACTAATTGCTGAAACTCTAACTTTGAAAAATTAAAAAAAAAATCCTCAAAGCCTTTAGATATTGGTTCATGCAGTATGAATTCTGTAAACTTTACAATTTGACAAATTGGTTATTCAGAATTGCTCATTTGGCTAATTGGTCTATCTCCCATGAAGCAACTGTCCAGAGAGCTTCCCAGTGGCCCCTCGATGCCAATTCACACACATCATAGTGCCCTCATATGAAAATGAGGCCCTTCCTGGTAAGAGCTCTGTTCTGCAGTGTAGGGGTGAGGGAGACAGCAGGACGGGCTGTGCCATCTCTGTTGCTGCAGCACGGGTCCCTTTGTCGCCACTGTGGCTCATCACTAATGTACCCAACATCGGCGACACAGGTCCGCTTTCTTTCCTCTGCTTTCCTTGTGTCACTTCCAGTACCAGTTGTTGCCAGGTGCTTCTCAGTTCTCAAAGTTTGAGGGGCCTCTACAGCTAGTCAGAGCTTCTTTATTTCACTTCAACCAGCCAACTTGTAGTGATGCTTTGAGGGTGATCCCCAACGTATCCTTTAAAATACTTTTTATTTGCTGGATGTTCAAGGGCTGAGTTTTCTTTTGACTTCTGCTTCTTGTCTACTTAGGAGTTTGTACCTGTAACAAAGTAGCAGCAAGAGTCCTAGTAATCTTGTCTCTATACCAGCTAAAGAATTAATGTGCAGTAAAGCCTCTGATCTGGTGGTGTTGGAGTAACGCTCACTAATCTAGAATTCTGGCTGTACTCTAGTCATCGTAACCATTACGTATGGATTATCATTTTTCCGGGACATAAAGAAACAACATGTAATTTCCTGGCAAATTAGATCAAATAATTGTACCTTTGGTAGCCCAGAGCATACTTTTAGAATTTATGAGACTTCAAAATCCTTTTTACTTGCATCAATTTTGAGTTAACCATAAAAGTATGGAAATTGTTAAGGGAGAGGTTTAACTAATAGGATATTGAATGATAGAATTTGTAATGTGCTAATTTTCCTAAAAGTGTCTGATTCTCTAGTCTGTTTTGTTGGGGGCAGGGAGAGTGTGGGTAGTAGGGTAGAACTGGGGAAGAAAGAAAGAAAAATTGTAATTTCTAGTCAGAGCATAAACGTGATTACAATTTCAGGGCCTTTGCTTTGCCCATTTGCATCACATTCATGAGGGCAGTTATTCCACTGAGTAAACTTGGGGCTTTTCCTCTCCTGTCTTCTGATGGGGGAAGTTCAGCCATCTTTCTGGAGGAAGAACCAGAGCTGAAGGACATGCCTGAGATGCTCTGGAAAAGCCCACACCGGGCAGGTCGTAACAATTAGTTCCTGGCTTACTTGGCCACAAGTTAATTTCTCTTTCCAGAGACTAAACTTCCCTGACCATTGACAGAAACCTCAGGACCCTCTGCCTAGCTCTTTGGTGTATTTCCAGCAAAGCTCAGGGTGCCTGCGTCTCCCATAGGCTGTGTTGCTGTCAGAAATGGCTCAGAGGAAGATGGAGGTGTGATTAGCTCTAAATGAAGTTCTAAACCACTGGTACATGAAATGAAACTATTTTTTTTCTCTCTCTCTTTCCTCTTCCCCTTTCTTTAACCTGAGCTGCTGATGTAAGTGGATCTAATTTACTTTCCCCGAGAAAACAAAGCAAAATAAAAGGCGGAATGGCAAAAAGATCCCTTTGCAAAGTGTAGCGCTTCTGCTCCTGATAAAAGGGAGTCATTTGCAGCTTTCATGGTGTCAGTATTAATTTCCAAGCAGTCAAAGCCACAGCTAATTTATTTACAGAACAATCTCCTTACCCAGGAGCTGGGCTGGTGAGGCAGCGGTTTCTAGCCTCCAGCTTTGTTTGTTGACAGGCTGATTTCCCACAAGGCCATTTCCACCTGTGTTTCTGTTGTTTTTAGTGCATGTCTCCCTTTCTCCCCACTCCCCCCAACCCCCGCCCGCCACCGCCTCCCCGATGGCTGCTGAAGGGCCTTCTCATCTCCGGTCTCTCTCATCCACTTCCTCCCTCCAGCCCCAAGGCCTCCTGGCAGGGCTTTGCAGTCACTCTGCACTTACCCAGAGTCTCTGCTGGCAAAGTCCCAGGGGGCCCCGCATTTCTTTCTTTCTTTTTTCCCTTTTTTTGTTTCAAGGACAAGATTCAAAAGAGCCTGCTACACACAGGTTGTAGGGTGCACCTTCAGATGTGCCTTCAAATAGGGGCTAAGAAATTTGAATATTTGTGCTCCTGGAAATCAGCCTGTAAAATTGGCCCCCAAAGCCCATTAAATTCTGCAAAATCTCTCAGCTTTGAGGGCTTCGTTATGGAGTCCAAATGGGGACCCCGGCACCTCTCTACCAAAGCATTCATCTCCAAAGATGCCTACAATTGAAATTATAGAGTGGCTTATTTGGCCTCAGCTCGTTGCATATCAAAGGGTGGGAGGGCAGGAGGGATATGCTTCCGCAGAGCAGTCAAGATGCTTGCTGCCTGCCAGACCCAGACAGGTAATAGATTGAGATGTTTAAAGCACATGTCTCGTGCCTGCACATGTGCCTGCCTCTGCCATTTTATAGCTCTGTCTGCAGGGCGGCATGAAAGAGGTGAGGCATGTTTTAAAGTTATTGGTGGTGCCATGTGGGCACGGAGTGGGAAATAGGTATTAGGTAGCCCATTTTCCAGACTACGTATTTGCTAAATCAGTAAGGAATATTGAGACCCAAAGAGACATCATTGTAGCTATATAACCTGCACCAAATGTTGCCACCTTGGACCCATGAGGCACTTACTGATTAAGAAATACCAGCGGAAGAGGTGCCTCGCACTAATTTCTCAGCCCCTGCACAGTATACACAACCCATTTTGTGCATCTTTCTTGCAACTGCTATTTTTCCAGATTTAGAGGTATTTATTAGTTGTTTGTGTTTAAAGCTGTTTTGTTTAACATAGCCATTTATTTGCAAAAGGAAGGACACCAGAAGGAAAAGCACAAAGCTTTGTCCTTTTGGAACCATACAGTTCATCTGGAAAATTATAAAGAACTGGAGGCCTACCAAGGGGAATTTCGTTCTCTTTGGCGATTGAACAGAAGAGTATAAGAATAAGAGTATAAGAACTGGCCTGTGGTTTCCATTCCCCCCCCAGTAATTATGGAATCTAAACTAAAAAAGTTTCACTTTGCTAACAGAATCTTCTTTACCTCCCTGCCCCCCTCAAACTCCTGCATCTTCTTTATTCAGATTATTTTCTCCCAAGTCTCTGAGATTTGTTTGCTTACAAGAGCTGTGGGATTCCTGGAGTCTGAAGGTTCAGCCATTTCTCACTTCTCATTCCTGAGCTCTCTGTGACCAAAAACTCTTCTATTTATTTTGAAAGCGGAAACAATGTCATTTCATTCCCTGCATGCATAACTCCAAGATGCCTGAAAGAATTTTCTCAAACTTTCTACTCACTCATCTTTGGGCTGAGACTCATCTTCATCTTTGGGCTGAGACTCATCTTTGGGCTAAATGGAAAGTTTGGGCCCCAAAGGACAATTTTTCCGAGAAGCTGGAAACAGGTAGAGGCAAAGTCGAGTGATGAAACTCATCTGACAGTTGTCATCTCCCCTCTTTGCGTCTCTGGTCTCATTCCTCCCTGTCTCCTGGGGATGCCTTGCTTTTCTCTTCTCTCAATAATGTTAGCAGTTCCTCACTCCCTTCCCCTCGCCTGCTTGTCCTCAGGGATGAAGCAAAGGCTTTAAACCTGTAAACTGTATAAATTTTCTCCAAAATCAACTTGAAACTCAGTTTAAATCGGATGGAGAGGCTTTGCTGATGGAAGTGGCAGCCATGTACCCACACATGTCTGATCGAGCACCCGTGCTGTCGGGGCTGCAGGCTGATCATGTGGGCTAGCAAGCTCTGATGTCTGCAGTCTGGAGTGTCTTGTGTATATTGATATGAAGACTGTTCCCCTTGCAAACTCTGAGAACGTGGGAGGGTGCTAGGTTCTTCCTTCCTTACCCAGTGGATACTGTAGCTCAGGGTCCGTGTTGAGATGCTGAGTCTCCAATGCCGTACGTGATCAGAGGCCCTGTGGAAATGGGCGTAGCTGATGCAGCTTGGCGTCCATACCCTCAGATGTACAAGAAACAGAACTCTTCCTTTTTCTAAACTAAGTTTTGGTTTCACAGACGATTCCACTGATGAGGCAGAAACGTAATCTCTGTCAAGTTGGGCTTTCCTTAGTCCCTCTTCCCCAAGGGTGAGTTTTAGGTCTAGATGATCAGCACGGTTCCCAGAACTTAGGGAGGTCAGCTCAGCAGCATTCTCAGCATCTTTTCTGAGCTGCTGTGGCCTGTGTGGTCCTCACTTGTAACCCCGGCTGGTCACTGCTGAGGCATCCCTTGTTTTTCTCAGCCTCATCCCACAGCCCTGGCAAGTCACTCGTCTACTCTTGAGGACAGGAGTGCTGTTGGGTGACCAGGCTTCTCACTGAAGCATGGAAATCCCCACCAGGCTGTGTAGGCCATCTGCCTCATGCCCCACTGCCCACTGTCTCTCCAGGGGTCTTGGGGCACTCTGAGGAAGCAGAGAACAGAGCCCTTCTCTGGGAACCCTCACATTTCTGCCTCGACACATCCCCTCCACCTCTCCCTTTCCTCAAGTCCAGAGGAACTTTCTGGTTTTCAGGCGAAGCCCAGTTCTTCTGGGGCCTCCTTGCTTGACTCATGATGGCTTTCCCAGACATTTTGTGAATGCCTAGAACCCTCTTTGTAAGGGCTTTTGAAACACAAAAGCCTGAAAGAAACTTCTTTTTTCTTTGCTGTGAACCCTGTCACCGTCATTTTAAGAACCTGCGACTTGGACTGTTGTGTGGGAATGATATGGAGAAGGGAAATCTGGAAGAAAAGAAAAATGTGCAGCCACTGTAAACCAGCTATCCCCCCTTTTTAAATATTCGTTGCAGCTAATTAACCAGCTTAATTCACCTGTCCTTTGTTTAGAGACCGTTTAAATAACTTTTCTATCATACCAAGAGCCAATGACAATAGTGTACGTAGTTAATGCTGGTGACCAGGATCATCTTGCTAAGTAGTTCCTTTTTTTTTTTTTTTTTTTCTTTTGCGGTACGCGGACCTCTCACTGCTGTGGCCTTTCCCGTTGCGGAGCACAGGCTCCGGACGCGCAGGCTCAGCGGCCATGGCTCACGGGCCCAGCCGCTCCGCGGCATGGGGGATCTTCCCGGACCGGGGCACGAACCCGTGTACCCTGCCTCGGCAGGCAGACTCAACCACTGCACCACCAGGGAAGCCCTAAGTAGTTCCTTTTAACAGTCTTTCAGATCATTTACATGGCAGGTTATAGTCTTTGAATTAGCAGTGTCATGAGCTTTGGAATCAGACCCAGTACTGCACTCACCTAACAGCTCAGTGGCCTTACGCAACTTAAAGAACTTCTCTAAGCTTGCAGGTCCTTGGGTGAATTACATGAGTGTTATTAGGCGATGTAGATGAACTAAGATGTGCACAACACCTAGCACGTAGTAAATATTTATTATTCATCTTCTATTTCTACACATTGCCACTGGAACAGACTACTTCTTATGAGAGCAGATCTGTAGCGTAAGAGCTCAGAATATGAAGTGAAATGGAATGAAGGTGGTAATTTATAGCCAAAATTAGAGGGTGGCAGAGAGAGAAATTCTTCTGGTCATCTCACTGGATGAACAGACTGATTGAGAGGAAGAACAGTAGATCAATTTTCTAAGTTAATTTTTCTTTAATTTATATCCCATCCATTTAAAATTGGGAATGATAAGAATGTATTACGTTGAATAGGGGATGCTGTTTGTAACATTTTGTGGTTGAAGTTTAAATTTTCCCCTGAGCTCCCCAGAAGGCAAAGTAAAAAGGGAAACACATTATATAGTCTACATTATTAGAAGGGAGAGGCATATAAAAATGTCATGAATGATATAAGGGAAATGCAGACTTCTTCCTCATCTTGACCTTATTTTTATGTTGTCAGTCTGTGGACTAGAGAGATTAAAAGAAGTTGGTTAGGGAGAGGCATAGAAGATAGGTTACAGAATTAAATTTCTCTCTCTGAAATGAATAGAGGCCAACTCAGAAAGAAATTCTCCTTAGATCTAGAGCTATTTAAAATAAAAAGAAGAAGGAGGAGGCAAAGGACAGAGCCTCAGAAAGTCTCTCAAAAGCTTTGGAGGGCACTGTGTTGCTTCATGAACTCCACAGGAGCCCTTTCTAGCATCTTTGCTTAGAGGTGCAGCCTTGGGGAAACCCCTACCAATTATCGTACAGTACCAGTAAATCCTGGGAAATTAAGTTTTAATTCTTGATCCACTTAGGCAAGTGCTGGGCCTCAGTTCTCCATGGAAAAATAGTAGTCATAACCTCTGTCCTTTTCTATTCCCAGGGTAGGTTCTTTTCTACACCCCCTAAAATACTTCCTGACACCTATATTGCACCAGGCACTGTAATATACACTGAGGATGCAATAGTGAACATGACAGACATGGCTTCTGTCCTTGTGGTACCGACATTCTAATGGGAGAGACAAGCAAACAGACAAATAAAATAATCGGAGCTCGGGCTAAGTCCTGGAAGACTGAAACATAGGGCTTGAGGTAGGAGCCATCTGAACTGGAAAAGAGTTGAGATTTGGGAGATTCAGGGATAGTCCATTTGAGAAAGTGACATGTGAGCCAAGACCTTAAGGATAAGAAGATAGCAGATATACAAAGAAAAAGGAAAAAAAATCCTTCCAGACAGAGGAAAGAACAAGGTCAAAGGTCGTATAGTCGGAAAGAGCATGGCATATCGCTAGAGCCTAATGAGCCAAGGGGAGACCTGTACGAGATATGTTTGGAGAGATAAACAGGGCTCCTATCCTATAATGCTCAGTGGCCAAAAGAGGCAGGTGTTTCCTTCTAAGTGTGATGGGAAGCTATTGAAAGGTTTTAAGATGGAAAATTACGTGGTCTGATTTGGGATTTAAGCAGACCACACTTGCTGCAAATGGCAAGCAGAATAAGAAGAGATGCCGAGAGGCAGTCAGGAAGGGCCACCCTCTCTTGCCTTGAAATAGCCGCAAGCATTCCCCAGTGTCCAGACTCTACCAGGAAAGCTTCTCTCATAGCTGGACCCAGTTCTGGGAAGGAGGAGCCTAGATCTGCCTGTTTGCTAATTAACTGTTCTGATCCCTCCAGGGAATTCTGTCCGTATATTATTGGGTACATCATTAAACTGACTTCAAAAATTAGGAATTACATGGGCTTTCTAAAATTGACATATTTTAATATTTCTTGGATATTATTTTGTGAAAACCTCTCAATGAGAAGGACTCTTTAGATTCAACTCTTCAGCTTTAAAAATTCCTGTGACAGGACTTCCCTGGTGGTCCAGTGGTTAAGACGCCACGCTTCTAATGCGGGGTGCACAGGTTCCATCCCTGGTTGGGGAAGTTCCACATGCCATGTGGCATGGCAAAAAAAAAAAAAAAAAAAAAAAATTCCTGTGAGAAATCTTTGTTCTCACTGCCCCGGAAACTAGGGGAGCACAAAAAGGGAGTGAGAACGTCAACTCTCGTACTAGTGTAGAGATGAGGGGGTCTGGGGCCAGCTCTGCCCTTGATATATGACTTTAGTCTGCCCCTTCCTGAGCCTCTTCATCTTGTAAGGGCATTAGAAAAATAATCTCTAAGGCTATCCCTTCAGCTTATAAAGGTCTGTGATTCTTTGGCCTTGGATCAGCGCAAAGATCGAGGTTGATCATTAGCAACTGATTTTTCTGAGTGTAAGACTAGTAGCAAATAGCGGTCCTCTTACTGTGTTTTTCTGGTCCCTTTTTCTGACACCCCAGTTTTGGGTTTAACATGTCCAGAGCCTTCTTTGAAGGCAATTAATTTTCAATCCCTTCCCTCCCACCCCCTAATCCACCAAATAAAGGTGTTCAAAGGTGGTTATATGGGCGATAGCCTTTGCTTGGGCTGATATGTGAGAAACACACCCTGCGTGTGTTTCTGGGGCTTCACTTGCTGGTTTCTTCATTCTGCTGGACACCTTCTGCAAAATGTGATCAGTGGCATGAGTTCTTTTGCTGTTCCCACTGCCCACAAATCAAGCTCTTAATAGCACAATAAAATCATGAGATTTGGGATTTTAAAAAGTGATTGCATTGCTCGGACGCTAATGAGACACATACATCTGAAACAATTGATTAAAGACTGTGGAAAGAAGGTCTGGACACAACATGCAAGGTGGCTAATTTACAGAGGTGTGGAGCATTCCAGGTAACAGAATGTCAGGCACCTTTACTTCAAAGAAATGTATTTAAAATAGCCTGCTTTTCCTTACGTATTTTCCCATGAAATATTGGGACACCAATGGAGTGAGTACAAGCAAGAGAGCTAAGTGATTCTCCCATCAAGATCCTTCTGTCTGCCAAGTTAGAGCCAACATATGTACCAAGCTGGCAGGCCAAGTGTCTCCAGTGTGTTTCTAGAATGTGTTGTGCAGTCGATAATAAATAACTTCTAAGTTGTGTGATTACATAATGATAGCCACGTTCATTCACCTGTCTATCAAAGGAACTATACTTGAGTTTGAGCTCCTTTCCCCTGGGTCCGTGAAGCAAAGCATTAGCTTGGAGTCTTTAAAATTCCTAGCAACCCTGGGCTAAGTGCGCTGGGGTGGAACGTAGTCCCTTTCGCTTAGTAATCCATCAGTTAATGGGTGTGAGCCCATCAGCTTTCTATTTATTCCTTAAGCCATTAAGGTTCACCTGCTGTGCATGAGACTAGACTTGACAAAAAAGAGTGATAGTTGAAATAAAATAAACATCAAGCCTTACAAGATCTGATGGGTATTGTTTAAAACATAATGGGCTCCATGGAAAGGTAAAGGTGAACCAACCATTACGAGTTGACACATAGCATCCTGGGCAAGATGCGGCAAACAGAACTCTTCCTTGGTTCTAGCTCAGAGGTGCTCACTAGTGGAGGAGAGTCATCAGTATTTGAGAACTGTCTTCCAAGTGCCCCCCAATATTTGTCTGCAGTGTCTACCTAAGTGTCTTGGAAGCTGGTTGATAAATTCCTCAGTCAACTTTTCAATGGCTTTTTTTTTTTTTTTAACAACACTTTAGACAAAAACCAGACTCCTTACCACGTGGCTCTTTGTGATCTGGGTCTTGCCGTCTGTACAGCTTCATCTTTCACCTGTCTTTCCCTTGTTCCAGCCACAGTGATTTCTCTCAGGTCCTTTGCACATGATATTCATTCTTCCTGTAATGTTCTTTCTTGCCTTATTCATCCTTCAGATCTCAGCTTGAACAACATTTTCTCAGAGGAAGCTTTCCTTGATGGTTCAAAGAAAGTCGGTCTTTAGATGATCTCTTGGTTTCCTGTCCTCCTACATGGCCCCTAGAAGGGTTTAACGTACTGCATTTAGTCACATATATATCTTACTAAGGTCTGCCTCTCTTACTAAATGGAAAGCTTCCTGAAGCCAAGACCATTTCTGGCTTAGCTCGCCATGGTTCTCCCAGCACCTAGCATACTGCCAGTTGAATAAAGAAACCAATTCAATCTTGAGAGATCTCCATGGACCAAAAATGCAGAGGTACATTGATAGCTATTGAGAAAGAGAGCTTGACATTTCTTGGGTTTTATTCCTTACAGTTAAGGTTTATTTTGTGGTGCCTAGTTTTGACTTCATCAGTTTCCATCATTATCTCCAATAATTATCACTTTGCCCTATATAGACAACGTTATCAGCAATTTAAGATGGATATACTGGAATTAACACCGTGGTCTTCTGCTCATCACAAGTCAGTCTAGAAGACTGTCTCCCAGATTACTTGTTCTCCTGAATCATTATTACTTGGAAATGATTCTACTTCCTGCTTTCGTCCAGAAATCACTAAATCAGAGTCCATACGATATGGGTATACCCAATGAGTTATAACTATCTCTGATCAAAGATACCCTTTAAACTAATGATACCAGTATTCTGAAGCGTTATTGAAGGCAAAAACCAATGTCTTCATAATATCCCCAGTGCAGTCTAAGCTTGTGAGAATTACAGACTCTTTGAGAGAGAAAGGAACTTTAAATCAAAGGGCATCTATTTATCACTACTATGTGTCAGGAATAGTTCTAGGCACTTGACTATGAGGCAGTAAATACAAATATTTACAAATAGACAAATATGTAAATGAGATAATTCCAGAAAGAGAAAGAGGCTATGAAGAAAATAATAAGTGGTGATGTCAGAGAGGATGACTAAAGGCACCTGCTTTAATTGGGTGTTCAGGGTCATTTAGGTTCATATGGTCCAAATTCTATGCAAGAGCAGGAATTGCTGTGTCAGCTGTTGCCACAATAATGCTACCAGACCAGAGCCATCCGAGCATGCCCCATGGCTTCCATTTACATCATATCCATTGACATTCCACTGGTCCAAGCAAGTCATATGGCTAACCCAACATCAATGAGTTGGGGTACTATACTCCACCCACATTCTGCCTCCTTGAAGTAGATTCTTAGACAACTCTTTTTTCCACAACTGTTGGCTCTGCCTTCGGGAGACTCTTTCTTTTTCATTTATTCTGCAGTCATTTCTGAAAGGGCAAGGAAAGGGTTTTTCCTTCTCAGTAACTGAGAAACTTTCTCAGCCTGCTTCCCGCCTGTTAGAAATGTGAGTGACTCAGATGTCTTTTTACATCTCTAATGGCCACAATCTCTTCTAATCCAGCATGGCTACATAACTGCCAATACAACTGTCTCAAAAACTGAGTGGACTGTTTATGTATTGAATTCCACTGAATTCTGTTCACTGAAGCCGTACTCATAATTCTTGTCAAAAGTGCCTTTCTTTTTAGAGGTAATTGTGCTTCTTAATTTGGGCATCTCAGGCTTCTGTGTGATCTTTCTGGGAGGCTCTTCATCCAGCTGAAGGAATCTGCTTAATCTTTTCAGAGGTCTTAACAAAGACTATGGTGGCCACATTCTTGGTTTAGACTATGTTCCTGAGCTGTATCTTAATGGCTATGTCCCTGTTTCGGTCTTTCCCTTTAGGCTGTATTTTACTTAGAGGATATTTTACTGGATGAAGAGTCTAGAGATGAAAAACAGTATCGTTTTCCAATACAGCATGTGCCCAGTTTCCTGAGTTCTCTGTATTCTTTCTTAATTGTGTTTGTACACTGGACCGTTTTTTTCTGAGCTCATCTCTTTCATGTAGCGCCTTATCAAATGTGGCTACCTACAGCCAGCTCAGGCTTTTAATATTTCGTTTCCAAATCTCCTTACTCCACTCCCGGTCTCCTGTCTAGATTATCTCGGGTACTCCCTTTACTACATGTTTTACTAAATTCTTACTAAATGTTTCCTCGGTTGTATAACACAGGTTGTGATTCTCCCAACCTCCCATTGGTTCCTCACCACCCACCACTGAGTTTTAAACTATTTTTTTTTCAGTGTTTTCTTATAACTGCACCCACTTCTAGGCTGCTCTTACAGTGTCAATCAGGTATTGCCACAATAATGTCACATGACAAATCACTACAAAGCTCAAGGGTTTACAACCACAGCAAGTTTTAAGTTTCACCCTTGCAGATTTGCAGGGCAGTAGATCCAAGGAACAGCTGATGTTGTCAGCATGGCTGGGTGACTCTGCTTCAGGCTGAGGGTCAGTGAAGCTCAGCTCTGAGATGTCAGTGGTCTCTGGTCTGTTCTATGTGTAGACCCTTCAGGATCCAGGTTGACATTTCAACAGCTTTCTGGAGGAAGCTCTCCTCCTAGCAGATCTCTGGAGTGTAAGAACCTAGTCAGAATTCACAGTCACATCTATGGCCTCTGCCTGTATCATGTCAGCTCATGTTCCATGGACCTCAGCAAGTCACATGTCCAGGCCCAGCATCAGTAAGATGAGCAGGCAGACAGCATCCAGGCCAGCTTCCCTCACAGGGCTCTTCTCAACATGTAATTATACGTTTGCTTATCAATTTCCTTTTTTGTGTGCTGAATTATTGCCCACTTCCAACTGCTCTTACACTCATTTCCTAGCATAATGACTGGACATACTAGGCCCTTACATATTAGAGTGAGAGAGCAAAGAAGGGATAAGTGATTTCAAGAGATTTCTTGTTCTGAGGCAGATAGGCTTCTAATAGTCCATCCCATAACTGTGTCAATCATGTCTAAATTTCATCTAATTTCACCTAAGCCTGTTTCACTTATCTTTTTTGATCTATGAAAGGGCTTAGCAGGTTCACACGTCATGAAATGACTTACGGATGCCAACATATAAGAAATATTTCTTTACTCTCTTCTTTGTGTCCCCGAGTTACCCATCTCAACCTTTGTCTTGTCTCACCCTCAGCATCAGTGCTAGGTCCTTGCCCTGCAAATTTATTGCCCAGAGTCCCCTTCCTTTGACATATGACAGTATTCAGAATGATTCTTCTTCTTTCCTGTCTGGAGCTCACTGGTACCTACTGTGGTACCAAAGTATAATGATTTGGGGGATCTTTGTTTTTCTTGTACTTAGGACAAGCATCGGCCACAAATCATCTTCTGGTTTGATTTGGGATCTGTTGGGATAGTTTTTTCTTGTTAAAGGAGGAATCCTTTCTTGAGGTGGCGCTTTGGATGCCAGGGATACTATACTGTTAGCTTTTAAGCAGTAGGAAGGACTTGCAAGAACTTTGTTTAAATCAAGCATATCCATCATAGTGTTGCATATAATATCAAGAAATAGCAAACAACTTAATGTCTATCAGTTTGAAATCAGTTAAACATATTATGATCTATCTATCTATCTATCTGTCCATCCATACACACACACACACACACACACACAATGGAATCACAATGTCTAACATTGACAGACTGGCTAATATGTTCCAGGCACTGAATGATAACTCATTATGTGGCTTATTTAACATTATCTTCTTAGATACCTTTTAAGGTAAGTACTCTTATTATCAGTTCTTTTTTATAGATGAGAGGCTGAGGATTAGAAAATTTGAGTGACTTCTTTTTCTGAAGTCATTTTCAATATCTACTGATTATTGGGTTAATTCATTCCATAGATAGAGTAACTGTTGGGCCCATATGTCTTAAATAAATGGCCTTCAAGGTCCAGCAGGGACCCTCCGTCCTCATACAAAGTTGGTGAGTAATTCAGTTTTAGTTGAGGACAATTACAGCCCTGTTTCATGACCATTATGAGAATTTAATAAACATATTCCATAAAGTTAATAGAATATCACCTCATGTAAAAATAGGCCCCCAGCAAGGGAATGCCAGGTGCCATTCATACCACCTCCTTGATCTTCCTGGACATGAGCTTGTGCCACAGTATACGGTGCTTGTGGGAAGAACTGGGAGCTCAGGGTTGGCCTTTCCAGTTGAGCACTTTGGGCTGTGGTGGTTTCTAGGGCATGAAGTGTGGGGTAGGGATGTTTACCTTTGAATTATAAAGAGCAATATTGGGGACCCCTAACCTTTCATCTGGTTTCAGCTGCTTTTAAAGGATTAAAGAAAATTTCACCACATCCCTAGAATCCCATGCAATAAATCCATGGGGCAGGCAGGAGTAAAGGTAAAGAGAAGGAGAGGGTCTCCCCAGAGGTGTACCGGAATCAGTAAGGTAATGGCTCTGCTTGAAGAGCTACCAGTGAACCAAACGCTGATCAGGACTGTTGCATAGACAGAAAGGAAGGAAACCATGTTGGAAGGCAGAAGAAAAGGACACGACAGAGGAGGGAGATGAACGGAGAAGGGGCAGCATTCTGTAGGAAAGGCTCGAATGGCACCAGCCCTGCCCTCCGGGTGGCCTGCTTCTGTTTGGAATGCTGTCTGCGCCACCCCTAGCTTGGCCCTGCTGAGTTCTGCTCCTTCAGGTCTTCGCTCAAACAGGAGCACATCCGTGACTCTCGCTGTATGTGCTCGTGGCTCCCTATCCTTGCCCCTGAAAGTACAACACGTCAAACATTATTAACAAGGAAGTGTTTACGGACTTTCCCCTCTCCCAGCTTGCCAAAGGAAATCATGCTTGGCCAGTCCAATATCTCCCCTTTCCCCAGCTCTGCTAAAGGAGAAAGATTTTCTTGCTGGAAGAAAGACTTAATGCAATGAGAGAAAGAAAATAATGCATTGAGAGACATGGGGAAAGTGAGGAGGTAAAAAGAAAAATCATGCAAACTCAGAATAGGCTTTTGTCAGATGGATTGAGAACAATAGCATCTGAGTAAGGTGAGGGGTAGGGAAAAGGATAGTAGAAGAAAGAGAATTTTAGTAGGTGTTGCTGTGGACTTTACATTTAGGTTCTTTTTACTGGCCTTTAAGGGATTTGAACAAGGAATCCATTTCTTTTTAATTAAAGGTGGGTGTTGAAGTAGGCTTGAATGTGTGCAGAGATAGAGCCATATGCTTGCTCAGATATATTAGGGTTACAGCAGCATTTATCACAGTATGAAATGATGTTCCTGTGATTCTTCGATTCATATCAAAGAATCCTCCTTAGGTAGTAATGGGGGAAGGAAATGGGTCTATTTAACATACAGTCAAACCCCAGCCCTTAGCACAGTGCTTGACACAGAGAAGGTCCGTGGTAAGAATATATTGAATAGGCAAATGTGTGAGAGAGGGCATGGCTATTGGTTCTAATTCATTTCTCCTTGCTCTCCCTCATTTTATGGCCGTGACTTTCCTGGCAGAATCCCACCCAGATCTATGTTATTGAATGAATCAACTTTGTGGGACTCCCTCCTTTTTGTTGACTCTTTTGTGGAGTACTGGATTCTCCTTATAGCATAATTCCCTGTGCAAGATATTTCCTGCAGAAGGTCAACTCTCAGGCCTGTGGTTCATTCCAGGGCTCAGAACGTTCCTTCTTAATATAGAATGTGGAAATTCTACAATCAGTGGGAAAAAAGTATGCCAAGTAGATAAAAATCAGTCCCACTGTAGCATAACTCTCCAGAGAGAAGAGAGAAAACTGCTTGATGCTTGAGTTAAAAAAAAAAAAAAAGTAGCAAAATATTTCCAGTTCCGGAAACTGAATTTCATTCCTAATGTAAACATAGAAGCCTCTGGAGAAGAGGATCATACTTGGAAGAGGGAAGGATAGCAAAGGGAACAGTAGAAAGGGATTTCACCATCACGCCCCGTAGCTCAATAGCAGGGAAACAGCCCAAATAGAGAAATCGACCATTTCTTTAATAGCAGTTGCCTCAGTCAGAAAACTGAGTTTTATCTTGACTTTTTCCTCTCCCTCAATCCCCGCATTGCATCAGTCACCAAATCCTAGTGGTTCTATCCACTAAATATTTTTTTATTGGGATGTACTTGACGTTTACCATGGCATAAGTTTAAGGTATACACCACGTTAATTGCCATATGATTGCCACCATAGCACTAGCTAACACCTCCATCTCATCACATCATTATTTCATTTTGTGGTGACCACATTTAAGACCTAGTCTCTTAGCAACTTTGAAGTATACAATACAGTATTGTTGACTATAATCACAATACTAAATATGTCTAATCCTGTCTACTCTCCTTCTTTCCATTCTTCTGGTCCAAGCTATGCATTTTTGCCTTGCCCATGGTAATGGCCTCCTAATTTTTCTCTTTCCCCTCTGCCTCTCTCCAATTCATTCTCTAGGTAGCTACAAGGATACTTGTAAAATATGTGTTTGATCCCTTGTTTACAGTGTTTAAGACTCCCCACTACTCATCATTGCAGCAAACATCTATTGTAATATGGATAATTAGAGAATAGAGATGAAGAAGAAGAGAAAGACACAGACGCCTCTTTAGAGAGGACTTGCTATAAAACGGAGCAGAAGGATGATGGGCAGACTGAGAGCAAAGTGAGGTCAAAGAGTTTTTTCTTTTTCTCTAAGATGAGATAATATGTGTGGACTGATTAGATAGCAATATTGAGGAAGAAAACATGGAGATGTTGGAGGGAGAGGATGACAATTCAGGAGCAACGTTCTTGAGAACATGAGTGATTTGGAGCCTGCTAGGACAGGCATGGCCATGAGCATGGTGTGCCAGAAAGAGTTTACTTCTCTGGACGTCTATTTAAAAAGGAACTTTTTGACGAGGGCGTTTTGGCAAGGCAAAAGGAGATTTTTCAAAAAAGTGATCTGTATATTTAACATTGACATGGCTACTGTAGGATATAGAGTTTTCTCACAATTATATATTCCATTTCCCCAGATTACTATTCCTTTTGATTAATTTAATGTTGATTTTCTCCTACAGCCAGCTCCAGAGGCATTGAGCATGGCCTTCTATGCCCTGCTTTCCCTTACCTGCCTGGAGAGCGTCTATTTGCACCCCTCAGGCAGGCCCTTCTTTACAGCCTTCCTTGACCTAGTTCTAGGACTTAGCAGTAGGACCCTCAAGTCAAGCTGGGTAAACATCTCCTTTAGTAACTTGTCTTTTGGCCAGAAGTCCCAAACTGACATTCTTAGAGGCTCGTGGACTTTCTTTTTTTGACCAATGCAGTGTTTTGAAAGCACCATTTTTGGATTAGATGACAACATTTAAAAAATGAGAATGTCACAGCAAAAAAAAAAAAAAAAAAATTCAATAATATATCTGGCATTCTTGAAAAATGAAAGATGGGCATCACTGGGGCCACATTCCCATGTGGGAACACGTGCCTGGAGCAAGCGAGGTGTTCCTTGTCTGTTCTTACCCCAGCTCATCCACTTCATGGTTTACCAGCATGGTCCCTGTGGACAAATACGGGGCATTGAGTTTATGAGCTATGCTTGAGGCCCTACAGGCTGGACCTGTGACTGGTTTGTCTAGTGAATCCTAGCATCTAGCGCAGTGCCAAGCACATAGTAGGTCCTCAGTATGTGTTCTGAATTGAACTTCCCAAGCTCCACGGTGCCACCCTGCACATTTGCATACTCTACAGACACAGTCTTCCTGTTCCTGAATGGGCCATATCCATGCCCAGAGCCCAGCTCCTTACATCTGCCCTCATTCCTTCTGCTTAAGGTGCCCACCCCACCTGCTTACCTCATCCTTCACATATCATCTTAGGTGTCACTATCTCTGGAAACCTTCCCCAACCCTACAGGTTAAATCAGATCCCACTGTAATATACTTTCAGAGCATTCTAGACTTCTTCTTCATTGCCATTATCGGTTTGTTAGCTTAGACTTGTACAGTGGCTTAATGTCTCCTTGCCTCGCTCAACTGTAAGATCCGTGAGGGGAGGATCGGTGTTGCAGTGCTTGTTATAGAATCCACCAGGCCTCACCTGGTGCCAGATGTACAATAAACCCTCAAGGTCTACATGAATGAATGGATGCTTCCAGGAAATAGGCCTTAAGGAAAGTAGAAACCAGTATGTAGACGTGTGGATGTCTGTTTTATTCTGTGGAGCATTATGACATGACTGTCTTGCCCTAAACATTCTAAACTGCTTTGAGTATAGATTTCTCTTGTCTGAGATTATGAGTGTCCTGAGGGCAGGGGCCTCTTGTTCATTCTTTTTTTGATCTTCTGCATCTAATACGGAGACCTGCACCTGATACAGAATTCCAAAAATGTATATTGTATGACCAAACTAATCAACATAGATTTCTTTTAAAGAAGAAGATAGTAGCTTCTCTACTTATTAACTTATTCATTACCGTCTTTCATTACCTCAGATTGGGCTCTATCCAGAGCAAAAGTGTATCAGCAATGCACACTTACAAATGATCGTGATGGTGGTTGTAGGACGACCTATTAGCTCTGGTCATCAAGTTTCTGTTGCTCCATGGCCTATTTGCTGAGTTTTCAAGGCATTTTACAAGCATCATTAACCTTATTCTGTCCAGTAATTGCAAAAGTAGGGAAAGCATTGAATGTGCAGTTGGAAAGCCTTATGATGATGATGGAACTTAAAGTGAAATCGTTCTACAGGAGCAGGGACCTATTGGGTGTTTGTAGAATGTTTGACTCCAGATAAAATTTTTTTTTTTTTTTTTTTTTTTGCGGTATGCGAGCCTCTCACTGCTGTGGCCTCTCCCGTTGCGGAGCACAGGCTCCGGACGCGCAGGCTCAGCGGCCATGGCTCACGGGCCCAGCCGCTCCGCGGCATGTGGGATCCTCCCGGACCGGGGCACAAACCCACGTCCCCTGCATCGGCAGGCGGACTCTCAACCACTGCGCCACCAGGGAAGCCCGACACCAGATAAATTTGGTTTTATCCAACAGGAAAAGTGTCTTATCCACATGGGATTTAAAACTATAGATCATAGAGGTTTCTGTGTTCACACATGCCTCCTCATCAATGAGCCAGGGCACATAATTAATTGACCAGAAGTCTCGCTGGGATTAATTAGCAGCTGTATGTGAAGAGCTTGGTTCAGACTTGCAGCACGGAGGATGGCTTTCCAGAGTGGCCAGATCCTGGATTCATAATTCAGTCACTTCCGGGGGATCTCATTGCTTGCCTAGTGTAATCCTTGGGGCTCTTGGCCTCTCCTTGGGCCAGTATAGGCACTGCGCGTCCAGCTGCTGCCAGCAGAGGGCAGCAGTACGCTGTGTGTGTTCAATTTGCATCCCAGATTAGCAAATCCTCAAGGATTGACAAAGAGGGAAAGTGGGTGTCCCCAGACTATTCTTGCTGCTTTTCTCTGGGTGTCAACACTGTCCTGAGTAATTGCAAACACAGACCTTTTTACATTATGTTGGACTCGGACTCATCTGAAATAGAGAAATGAATACACAACTAGGAGCTGCCATCACAGACAGGAAGTAACTTTAATTAAATATTGTGAAAGTTGAAAAGTTTTTACAGCTTGAATGTTTGCAAAAAAAAAAATTATAACAATCTCTACAGTAGTTAGGTTCTCTAACAATTGAACTGTACAGTGTGTGTCTATTCCAAAAGTTTGATAAGAAGGTGAAAGGTTAGATTTAGAGATGACTTCATTAAGCTGCATCCTAGTACAATGTGAGGCCAGGGCATGTTCTGCAATCCAGTCATCCAGAAGCTGTATTCCACCCCCGCCCCCACCCCACCCCCCGCCCCCAACTGAAATCTTAATTGAATTCGCTATTTCATTTTCTTCTTAAAGCCATATTCTGTATTTAGGGTAACATCTTTTACTTGTAAAAAGTTCTGTGTAGAAGAGAGAGGGTCAGAGGGCCAGAACGTCTTTTCATCTAATCGATATCAATAGAGGCAACAAAACACAAATTATACACATTTTAAAGGCTCTTTGGACTTTCAAGAAAAGTTCTAACCACTACACATGGCTGACAGTGGGTGGCGTTTGTTGTCAAGGTCTGAGCCCGACACCTCACAGGCTGACCCGGGTCCTTCACAAACAGTTAAGGGGCTCACCAGACAAAATATGGCTTTAAATTGTACACATCTTCAGGCCAGCGCTTAGCACACGAATTCAGACAACCTTTCTGAGTACCGAGAAGCAATGCGTCCACTTTGCTTACATTTTCCAGTTTTATTATTATTATTAATCATTATTATTATTTCTCACCAAGAAAAATCAGCTTTGCTCCCCTCCCTTCCCTCCCGCAACACCCCTCCCCCACCCTCCCCAACCCATAAAAATCGCACTCTGACAGTCTAGTGAAAACCATTGCAAAATCCATATGGGGGCATGCACAGTTGCAGCATTGTTGTAAATTTCTTGCTCTACTAGAAAAAGTTACATTGTCTTAAGGTAACAAAACAGTTCTTTTGTGCTTTTCAATTTCTTTGTTTTTTTGTTTTTTTTTTTTCTTTTTCTTTTTTCTTAGAATGTTAGTGATGACTGACAGTTCTGGTGCACAGTTACAATGTACAAGTGAAATGAATATGATTTGCATTGTTAAGGCATCCAATCTGCTGGTTTATATTTATGTGAAAGACAGAGGAAATATACAAGCAGACTTAGGAAAGAAAGTATGTTCATTGATTTCTATGAAGTTTCTCCCCGGAATTTAATGCACAAAATGCGTCACTCCAAAGGGAGAGGTTCCATGCATATTAATAGAGTAAAACAGCATTAGGGTTTTTTTCTGTAAGCTTCCAAAGCAAAGGATACATTTTTTTTAATCTACAGAACTAAATGCTACAAGAATAATATGCTACTATTTTTTGCCATATATTGGAAAAAACTTCTTAACTTACAAATAATACAAAAATAGACAATGGCTTTTGGGTGAAAATTAAAAAAAATGAAGCATGGTTTAAAACAATACTAAAAATAACTATAAATGAAATGTTTAAAAATCACATTGAAATAGCTAATATAACTATAGGTGGCCAAACAAATACGCACTTTTCACATAGCAAACATACACAATAAAATAAACTGGGAGTCGGAGGAAAAGGAGGAAGGGGAAAGCAATGTACAAATTCCAAAGATAAATACATTATTTATACGGATATCTTACAAAATCCCCTTTAAAACAAAAAGCCTTTTAATTAACTTTGCAAGTATGTGCAAGCTAAAGGTAGTGAGCTTTTTTTTTCTTTGCAAAATATGCAGTAAAATCTTTTTTTGTGATATTGAAAAACTGTCTTAAGACATTAAAATGTATAAATAGAACAACAACTTTGGCAAAAAATCACAAAAAATCTACAGTATTTATAACTACATACAAAACACAACAGCAAAGAAAAAAGTATCAGGCAAATGCATCCTCAGAGCTTTGCTGCATCTTTGCTATTAATTCCTATTTTTAAGAACACTTCCCAGATAATGAGAGCAAAAATTCCCATCGAACAGAAAACCATGTTTTGGAGATCTCAACCTTCTTCTCCTTTCTCCCAGTTTCCTTTTATTCTTAATTCCAAAGCACTTAACCTGTCGTTTCAATCTACTATGTTACAAATGGTAAGGGTCGACTGATAGAGGCGCTATCTCGGATGGGAAATCTGAAATACCTGCCATGTTGCTTTTGTCAGCTTTTGAAGGGTTGGTATGAAGTCAGCATTTAGGATGAGTAAACTTTAACCATGTAAATGGCGGAGTGTAAGTGGGATTTTGGTTTGATAACTGGAGGGCATAATGTGGAATTCTGTGCCTGACCCTGTTCCATGAAGTCTCAAAGGAGATTCTCACACAGCACGTGTGCCACCAAGCTCTCGAGAGGCCATCGGCTTCCCAAGAAGTTGACATAAGCAAAAGAGAGAGAGTGCTGTCAGGTTTAAATATGCAGTTTTAAGATGTGTCTAGAGGCACTGGATTTTTGAGTAGAAGGGGAAAATGTGATCCTTACATCACTTTTTAACTTTCCAGGCTGCATTTATTTACACAGTTACTTAAGACAACAATACAAAAGAGAGAAATAAGCTTGCACTGCTAAGGGGTGGCATGTTAAGTTAGATATTGGAAATGCACTGTCCGAGTAACTACCACTTGATATGCTTTAAGGCGCAAAAGCCGACCCTTAGTTTTCTAAAAAAATCTAACTGGCATTCCTATTCTGTCCCATACAAGCTTTTTTTTTTTTTCTTTTTTTCTTTTTAAACTTTTTTGTAAATATCACCATTTCATTCTCCTTTTACACAGCTTTAAAAACATCATAAATTAAAACATGGAGTCTTATTTATAGTGTCCCTTGTATACAGCTTTATGGTTTATAAAAGACAAATGATTGCCGAGTTAAGCTTTAAAAAAAAAAAGAGAGAGAGAAAGAAAAAGAGGATTTGCTTCTATCAACACAGAATAAATATATCCCCCCAAGGACTTGGGAGGTACAACTGTAACCAACACCCTGCATTAGCAGATCCCTTCCAATTTCAGTATTTGCAAGGTCGGTGATATTGTTTGTTTAAAAATCTGCAGTTATTGTGGTTCCTCTTAAAAAGGCCTGAGTTAAAAGTTCCACTCTGGGACTTGTATCAGATTACTTTCTGTAGCAGAATCCAACCTCTTCATTAATAAAATTCTTCAAGGCAATTCTTTCACATGGGAGGAACAATCATGCCAGATATCGCTGTGAAAAGAGAAGACAAGAGTAAATGGTTTTGCATCCAAACTTCTCACTGAAAGAGGGGGAAAAAAAAAAAAGATGGAAAAAAACACCCACACACCACTATGTTGGTTGAATATTAGCCACACATGTGCTTTCTCATCTTCCCTGGAAGGAGTTTTTATTATAAAATATACATGTACTTTATTAAGAATGATAGTATGTCAGCATGTGTATGTGTCTTTAACAGAAAAGAAGATCCTAAGCATCCCTCCAAATCTGATTTCAATTTTAAAACATAACTGGAAAGTCACATAGTTTGCATACTGCTGGGAAAGCTGCAGCCCAACGCTTGCAAAATAGTGAGAATTTTCAGTTTGTCACTCTTTTTTTTCCCCTCCCCTTCGCTTCCAAAATATACAATAAAAAACTGGTCCATTGTAACAGCCAGTAGTTTCTACCACAACCCGTGGCTCTGCCTGTGCTCTGTGTGAGCGTGAGGACGGAGGCTCAGAGCAGTGATCTGAGTGACTCCATTTAGTCCTCAGGCCTGGGAGAAGGGGATACTGGCTCCAGAAAGCGTTGTTCACTGGAGGATGCGGACGCAGAATGTCTTCTATGCCACTGCTTCACTCAGGGTTTCTGGAATGGTCTGACCGTGTCCCTAGAAAACTGTAGCCTAGGGAAGCTAAAGAGAGATCCTAGGCAAAGGGAAGGCTGTATGGGATAATCAAAACTCTTGCAAAGCCGTGTTGGGAACCCACACACAGCTGTATTCAGAAAAGCATGGAATCTGACAGCGTTCCACCCCTGGCTTTTCTGCCTGCTGGGTATGTCCCCCCACCGCCCCCCCCCCCCCCCGAGCTAGTTGCTTGTCTCCTTGCACCTCTCTGCCTCCTCAGCTAGAAATGCAGCGTATCAGTATTTGCAAGGGCCGTGATATTGTCAGGGTTGTTGGAGATTTAAATGAAACAACCAGTGTGAAGTGCTTAGCCCGGATCAGCTCCTAGTTAATAGAGGTGGGCTGCTGTTATTTTTAACTTCTGCCGCTAAATTAGCTGTGTGACCAGTGCGAACTGCTTAATTTCTCTGGGCTTGTGTTTCCTCATATGAACTAGGTACCATCCGATATGGAACACTTCACAGGATGGGTATGAGGAATAATGGGATGAGTGCAGAGTTCCGGATGGCAACTTTGAAGTATGTGGAGATGAGAGCAATGCTTACATTAGAAGCAAGAGGCAGCCATCTTTGGCTCCCAATGATGGCTTAACATCCTGTCAGGCAGAGAGAGGAAGTCATTGCTTTCTTTTTGTTGGCAATTCTAAATTTAAATGAATGTCCTTGTCAGTGGTGACTGCATCTAGGAAGTGACCCTGTAAATTTCCCAACTCTCATGTCTGCGAGAATGTGCCTTTGTTTGTAAGCGAGCCCCAACTACCACAAATCCTGCAGTAGACGTCGGAAGGCCAGGTGAGGCTGTGAGCCCTGTGCGCCCCACGTTCCTCTGCTTCCCCTACCCCAGCCCTGGCATTTTCAATTCCATTTTAAAAAAAAAGTATTTTGCCAAACACTTTTTCCGTTAATTTTTAAACCCATCTGTATTCACAAGGAAATTTAATCCACATGTTTCTGATTCATTTACACGTAAATCATCCACATGTTGTTTTGCAAGAGCCGTTTCGCAGTCCAAAAGCTCCTGGAGTCTTTTTTGTAAGCCATCATAAGCCATTTTTCTTAGAAACAGGAAGTGTCACTTGCCAAATGCAGACCAACTTAAACCCCCAAAGGTTTGGGATCCACTGGAGATGCAGTCCCCTTAAGATTCAAGTGAGCCCTGGATTTGACTGAAATGGGGAGCTGGGTATTTCAATCCAAGCCTTGAGAATTCAAGATGCTGTAGCTCCAAAAGCAAGGGGGAGGTAGCGGGAGCAAGAGGGTCTTTGCAGTGTGACAGCTCAGCATGGTCCTGCCTCCCTAAGGATCTTTTCCTCCAGGCTGGAGGTGCGTCCAGGCACCTTTACTAAAGGCAGGGCTTTCCGTGGGAGTTCTAACCCTCTGGCAAAATAAGCGTGTCTCCTTATGCCTTCCGCCAAAATCTACTGTGTGTGCCTGGCATTAAAGGGCAGTCTCCTGCAGCATACATCAGGCAGCGTCAATATGATACAAAGCAAAGTAGAAAACTGACCAACTTCCTGCTATTTCCGTCAGTGGACCCAGCCAGAATGTTATCAGCTGGGCCCTAAAAACATCAGGATTTTTTTTTTTTTTAAATTCTAGATGACCAGAATTTTTTAAAAAAAGAGCTACTCAGTGTTCTGCTACCTGAATAGTATGTTAGATCAATTAGATTAAACTTCTGTTAGGGCCACATTGAAAGCTATAAAGCAAAGCTAAGTGATGTGCTGCGAGTCCACAGATAACTGCTTCTTAGTCTGGAACACAGGAGTCAAAACCTCCAGCACCTTGAGAGCCCAGGCTGGGATCATGAGTGAGCGAGGTCCCCTCCGTGCGGACTGAGGTCTGTAGGGTGGGTGGCACTCTAAACGCTGCCCCGGTGCTGCCGTGCGGGAATGCCTGCTCACAGCCACCCAGCTTTCCAATTACTTCTAGAGAAGGTGGGCAGGTGGATTTTTTAAAAGATAAAATAGCCCAGTCTATATGTGTTAGCAAAAAGTTAAAATTAAAACCAAATGAACAAACGTACATATCTGGGGGTATCTAGGGCTGGCTGTGGTCTGCCCGCAGTTTCCTACCTTTGCTTCGTTGGCCTTCAGATTCCTCTGGGGGTCTAACAAAAGCCAGGGAACCTCTCTCCGTAAGAAGCCCCAGAGGTACTTACACCCAGAGTTTTGCACATAATATCAGGGGGTTACAGCTCCCTAAATCTCATCCGTCACTTCCTAAACTCCAGACGCAGAACCCTCACTGATGAGTAAATTTTGGGAAAGGAGCTCCCTTTGTGGCCTCTGAATTTAGGCACCTCTAAAGTGGCCGTTTAATAAAGAAACCTCATTGCACGACTACAGGGAAGCTCCCGGAATGTTAGAAGCTGTTTTTCTTGTATCCGTGCTGTAATCCCCAAGATTACTTACATGGGTGAGAGGGATGGGTGTTTCAGGCTTAGAATGTTCCAGAAATGCCACTGGCACACGCACTTGGCCCAGTAGGGCCCGTGAAGATTTCCATGAGGACACGACAGTCTCAGTAACATGTGCCAAAGACATCACAAGACGGAGGAGGCTCTGCCATTCCCCTGGCTGCTGGGTGAGCACATGCCCTGACCAAAGCGCAGAAAACTACTGGCTTGAGAGGCAGTGCATTTTTCAGTGTGATAAGAACAAAGACAAAACGGAAAGTTTTGCCGAGCTGGGAGAGTTTGGAGCGAGAGGGTGGAATGCGGTCTTCGTTGAACCACCATATGTGTAAGAAAGAATGAGGAGCTAATCAGGAACAGAATGGGGGGGACAGCTTGCACAAACTGAACATGTGCGTGGAGCGAAAGACAATTCCAGGAGATTTGCTACCAGGCTGCAGATAGCTGGGTGAGGCCGGCCAGCCTGCGCTTCGGGGAGGTGGGGAGAGAAAGCACAGGGTGCGGACAATTTTTGTAAAATCACTCTGGCCTTTTTGTTTTTAATTCTTCGCTGCGGAGACTGTCTGGGACATGGTTGGGGTTTCAACTCCCCACATTGGGGACAGGTCCAAGGGCATGGTGACAGCATTCTTGGGGCTGCCTGTCTCTTGATTAGTGAAGTCCTTTGAGGCCTGAAATTGCAGAGAATCCATGCTGTAGGGGCACATCTTTAGGAGAAGGGAAAGGATGTCTCCAGGACAATAGCTGAGCGTACGAAGTGACTCAGGTCTCTGGGCTCTGAAAACAGACACACTTGGGGACTCTAAGATCAGGATTGATCAGTGACATTATCTACATAAGAATGGAAGGAGATTTCTCTGTGTTTTTATCTTTAAATTCAAAATATGTCTGAATTTCCCAAGTGTTTCATGGGATGTTCACTGGTGTTAACATTCGGAAAAGTGTCCTGTGGGCAAAGAAGTGCAGAGAACAGAATGGGAGACTCTTTTTTTCTTTAACCGCGGGGTGTCTCAGAGCCTTTAGTTCAACATACGTGCATTGTGACTCCAAGACAGTGATGCAGTAAACACCAACTTCTAGGTTTGTTTGACCATAACAACATTTTCTTTTTCTTTTTTTTTTTAACAGAACATCTATGGGACCCCAGAAGTACTGAGATAGAGTTGCTTTGTCCTAAAAAATTTCTCAGACGAATCGTAAATCGTCAAAGGTATTAGCTACCTGGGAGAGAAAACCAGTTGGAATCACAGTAGAAACTGTGAATTTTAAAGTATCAGTAAAGAATGGAACTTCTGACTCCCAGGTAAGGACTTCCTGTTCAAGCTTCTCCCTGCTTCTTGGTGCCTGTGCTGCAGAAGGGTGCACAGCCCCCTACACATGCCTCTGGCTCAGGTTATCCTTGATCCTTCTGCCTGAAATGCTCCTCCCCCATCTCCCTGGACCCAAATCCTACTTGACCTTCACCCAAGGTCCAGTTCAAAGGCACCCTTCTCCACTAGGCTGCTCTGAACTCTCCCTAATCTTTCCCTCCTCTGAACTTCCACAGCTGGGCATCCAGCCTCTCCCAGACAGATCTGCTTTCTTTCCCCTGGTGTCATGTTTCCCCTAACACAGGAAAAGCTTTTAAGGTCAGCGTTTTGTGGTCCACATGGTCCTAGCCCAGTGGCTTGACTATGACCATTTCATTTAGCACAGGGGCTGATACAGTAGTCAGTCGGCCTGGGATTTAACCCCAAGCTCCCCCTATGTGCTAGCTGCGTAACTCTGGATGAGCCAGCTTGGCTTTGTCTCAGTTTCTGCATCTGTACAATGGGGACAATAGACAGCCTATATCTAAGACTGGTTGGGAGGAACACATGAGACAGTGAAAAAGCCAGGCTGGGAGGAAGCCCTCCCTCCCACGTTAGTGGCTGTGACCATTGTCATCACCATCATGTGAGACCACAGTGCGTATCTGTTGGGGAATAAACGTGAGTGCTGTCACCAGAGGAGGCTGAGAAAGGGCTGGTAGCGAAAAGGGCCTCTAAGGAGTTGGCTTAAAAAAAAAAAGAACGATGGACAATTAAGAGTGGTAGCTGGAGGTAAAAAGACCTTTAAAACACTTAAAACAACCTAAATGTGTCACCTCTAATCTTGCTTATGTGGTCAGTTTGCTTAACCAACTCTTCCTTCGTCACCTGCCCTGTCTTAATGATCACAATTCTGAACGAGGTGGGTCCAAATGAAGCAGGTGTTACTGTAACAATGCAAAGGAGGAGGGCTGCAACACTTCAGAGATTCTCACCCTCAATTCTATAACCCACCTGTGTCCTTTCTTTTCCTTCTTTTTTTTTTAAATAGAAGTGGAATTTAGACAGCTGAAGATGAAGTAATTCTTTAGTTATGGGTCTAGCAGCCTCCAGTCAGAATGTCACTTTTCTCAGGGGAGACTCCAAGGCAAGAGCTCCCTGAAAACAGTGATGCATCACACCCATGTCCGCAGGGACAGCGTGCAGAGGACAGACGTGTGATCCCAGGTGTGTGGGCCCTGCCTGGCGAGTGGATGGTGAAGAGTGGAGTGGGCAGGAGGGAGGACAGCTTCCAAGGTGGTATCAGTTAACGTGACTTTAATTTCTCAACTCATTCCTCCTCTGCTGCCACCTCCCCCAAACTAGGGACGTTTGATACATGACAGTATTGGAAAAACAAAAACCACCAGAAAGCATCTCCAGGACACATGCTCAACTAGAAGGAAAGGGCAGTGTCATCCACAATAGCAAATCCAGCACAAAGCATGTCCCTGAGTCACACCCTAAACCCTCCCAGCTGTGAGCTGTGCATTAAAAACGTGATGGAGACTCAGCTGCTGATCAGAAGCGGGGAGCAGTCTCTGTACTTTCGGAATCTGTGCAGACATGGGTTAGAAATGCCCTGGGGGTGACAAATGCACACCTGTCTTGATGCCATTTCATCATTACTTAAGCGCACACCACACACACACACGCGCGCGCGTGCGCGCACACACACACACACACACACACACACACGCACACACACACACCAGAAGTTCCCTAGATCCAGGAGGTTCTAAAACTCAAGCTGAGTCCCTACTTTCAGTCCCTTCCTGCTCCCTCCTTGGCCCACATGGCATGAAAAGACACTCGGCCTCACAGAACGGCTGCCCACTTCAGTCACCGGTGGCCAGTGATACAGCTGTGACCCTGCAAGAGCCGAGGGCCTTTTCTTCTCAAGCGCCAGCCCTCCACGGCGGATTACAAACCCCGTTATACCTTCTTCCTGACGTCAAGTCTGTGTTTAACAAGCATTGTGATTGGCAGTTCAAGAATGGTAGATTTCTGCTTTCCATGGGTTTTATCCTTACTTAAACCCATTACAAGTTACGTTCGCTTAAGCATCATATCCTCAGTTTGCCAGCTGGAGGTGTGCTGTGCGTGCCAAAGCATTATTTTTAGCGGAAAAAGAGACTTGCGGGAATGGGTGGCTCCCCTTTGTGGGGTGGGCATTTCCTATCACAAGGAATATTGCCTGAAATGTCGTTCCACAGTCCGATTATCTTCCTTTTCCCTCTAAGAAGATGGCTTTGCCAGTGTATGTATATTTCAGGGAGGGGGCAGGGGCACTGACCTTGGCTGTGCTGGGCAGACTGGCCAGCAGGTCTCTGAGGAGTGCCTTGCTGAGCCCTTATGGCGTCAGAAAAGGAAGCAGGAGCTCAGGCTCAGGAGTCACACAGATGGGGTTCAGTTTGGGCTCCACCATTACTAGATATGTGACCTTGAGCAAACGGGGCCTTGACTTCCTCATCTATATAATGGGAGTAGTACCAACCTCATAGGGTCTTCAAGAGAATGGATGTAAGTTTACATCAGTGTAAAGTGTCCTGTACAGAGTACGTGTATAGATGTATAAATAGATAGAGATGCAAGAAACAGGGCTGCCCCCCTGACCCCTCTCGACCTCCATGACTCACCTCCACCAGTGAAGATGGGCAAGCCGGCTGTGAAGGAAGGCTCCGTGGGGCACTGGGTAGGCTAAGGGTTAGGGCATAGACCCTGAGGGTTTATATGCATCCCCACTGTTTCTGGCTATGCCTACGGGCAGATGTTTTCTCTCCTTATGCCTCAGTTTTATCCTCTGTACAATGGAGATCATAACTGTCCTCATGTCTCATCAGGAAGTTGTGAGGATTAAATAGGATAAGGCAGGCTCAGTGCTTAGCACTGGTCAGTGCTCAAGGGATGGCAGCTGACGATTTTATTGATCTTACTTCCCTGCCAGCTGCCTTACGAATCCTGGATACATCTCGTTTACCCCCCCTGAGCAGTAAAGTGCTTGGAAGCTGGAGGGAGGAGATGAACTCTTGAGCCTGAGTTTGAAGCCAGCCTCTGCCACCCACCCCTGTCGGAAGTCAAGCCATTCCATAACCTCGCCAACCTTTCGCTTTCTCGTCTCTAAGGTAGGGGCTCTGAGTGCTGATCACACGATCCCACTGTGGGGAAGGAGGGAGGTCATGCAGGTCAACACCACAACTCAGTGCCAGTAAGAAAAGTGTAAGGAATGGTGGGACCCATTTTAAAAGGTTGGGTTTCTTCTCAGTGAATAGAAAGGTCACCTCAAATTTGGTTACTCTGTTATTTTCCATATTCCATGAGGGGGAGGAAATCGAACAGTTTTGATATGAACCAGAGTCCTCTAGTAGCACTTCGGGGTTTCTGGTTCCCAGTAGTAAGTCTTGGGTCTTTGGTCTAAGATGCTGTAACCTCAGGGCTCTGGCTTGGCCAACTCACCCCCTCCCCGTTATCAGCCCCACCAAATGTGCATGCTGACACAGGCAACAGGAAGGGAACCTACTTCAGGAGAAGGCCAGTCCCGGGAGAGACCCTGCAGTGGAGAACTTGCTAGAGTCCACAAAAGACTGATCTGATTATGGCGACCACAGGGAATGAGAGAGGAAAGAGAAACGATGGCATTAGTAAGTGGAAACAGTATTCTCAAGCAAATCCCAGGCCTGAGCAGAATTGCTGGAGCTGGAAAGAGAACTGCTCAGGCAACTCCAGCAGAGGAGGGATGCCGGGGACGGGGGGCGGGAAGGGGGGCGCGTCAGGGACCAGGGCCTACGAGGGCGAACACAAAGGAACAGAATAGATGAGGGTGGACAGAAGCAGGCAGGCCCAAGGCCGATCCCCTCGCAACAGTGGTGCATCTGCTTCAGGCCCTGGGAAGGTGAGTCAGGGCGTCTGGTTGGCCCGGGTGGGGCCTGGGGCTTACCTTGCAGGCTGTTCCCGTTGGTGCTGGTGCAGGTGGGAGGTGGGGAGGTCTGGGGTCTGACCACAGGCGCAAAAGCACTCTTCTGTTTCACGGCTGAGACCATGTTGGCTGGTGAGAAGGAGAAGATGCCGGAGGAGCTGCTGCAGTTGGAGGGGAGGCTTGTGGAGGAGGCCATGGTGGGGCTGGATGGCACGACTAAGGGGCAATGGGAAAAGAGAAATCAGTGCCTCTCCTGGTGTCCTGACACAAGGCGGCTCGGCTCCGACCCTGACACCCATCCTTCTCAGGCCGCCCTTCTAGCAGGAGCCTTCCCTGAACTCTGAGGGTCTTGTCTGCTCTCATCATTTGGTACTCGGCATGTGTTTCCTTTTGTTGTAGGCCGACTATGAACCAGGCAGCGAGCTAGAGCACCCCAAGCCAGGAAACAAGAGCGCTCTTATAAGGGGTAGAGTACCACATGATAGCCTCAAAGGTGAGTATGGCCAACTCTGGGGAGGCAGGGAAGGGAGACCAAAGAAGGCTTCATGGAGGAGGTGTCAGGGGAAGCACTGCAGGTAGGGCCTAAAGTAAGGTTCTAGCAAAGGGTCTGGGGATACAAGAGACAGGAGGAAGCCAACCTGAGAGAGTGTGGTCACCAGTGGAAGGAGAGGTGTGAGGAAGTAGAGTGAGTTGAAGGCAACACCAGGATTCCAGCTTAAGGCACTGGCAGATGGTGGTGTGTGTGTGTCGCCTGTCTCCCCATGGAGCTACAGCTTCCTGAAGGATATGACTGTATCTTCATGCTCCACAAGACAGACAGAGGTAGGTCGGAAGCCAGGCGGGTAAACAGTCTGCCACGTGCAACATGTGTGACTAACGCAGGACTACAAGTCAAAGTTTCAAATTCTCTCTATCCCCCGCGGAGCTGTACAGAGATGAGTGTGAACCAATAAGCAGCAGGATCGGAGCCTTATGTAAATACTCACAGTCTGGGAGTGGTGGGGACGTGAATTAGCAATGATAGGAGACCACTGGCAGTTCAGAGAGAGAGAAAACCTAGCTGCTTGGGGATACGAAAGAGTTTGGGCGCTGCACGTTCTCCACCAACCACAGTCCTCTCTGCCTGGCCTTTCATTCATCTTTTGATAGTTGCTAATAATCTCAGGTCACTTCAGGAGACAGATTTTGAGCACATGAAAGCCCTCTACACTCAGGACTGGTGCCATCACACACTCACCTTCCATTTCCTCCGTCTCCTGGGAAAAAGTATGAATCCTGTCTGATGATTTTCAGACACTTAGTTCAAATTCTAGGCACTTCCTCCTTCACTGTATTATTTTTCACATTATGTCATAAACCTTATATATTGCTTTTATCACCTGCAAGAATCTTCACATCTTTTTCATCCATGGCATTGGCCAAGCCAGCTTAAATTGGGACATCCTTTTGACACCTGAGCAAACCCAGCGAGCTGAGACTCAGAAAATAGTCCAGTGACTTGCCCCAGGGCCGGTAGCTGGAAGGTGAGGCCAGGAAGCAAACCCAAAGGCAGTGCTCTTTCTACTGGGCTACCCTGCTAAGCAAACAGATTGCCATCGGACAGGCCCCTTCCCATGAGCACACCAGCGTCCAAATTGCCAGTTAGGGGGCCTCCGCCTCGGCCTACTGGCTTTGGAAAGGTAGGGAAGTGGTTATCAAATCGGTCACAGGCAGCAACTGCCGTCGGGGTGGTGGGGGGTAGGGGAAATGACCCCTTGTAATCAGCCCTCAGCACTGCACAGTCCAGACGCACTGGATGCTCTACGGAGCACAACACAGAGCCGCCATCATCAGAGTTTTCGCACACATTTTCTAAACCGGACTTTTTCTTTTTCTTTTAATGAGACCAGCATTTTTATACATCTCTGAGGATTTGTAAATGTGAAAATACGCTCAATAATAACACCCATTTAAATTGCAAAACTCCTGCACTGGAGGTTTGATTCTTTAAATATTCGTAGACTTGAAATCCTGCTGGTTCACTGAGGAAGGCAATTAATCTCCTTGGCAAATGCGATCATTATGTGTATTTAGAGGTGGGGAGTTTGGGGAGGGGGCGTTAACAGAGGAAGGGGTGAAATATAGTCAAGCCGTTCCATTTGTTGTAACATTATTAGATATCAGCCACTATACCAGAAAGTGTGTTCACCAGTGGAATGTCTTATTTTATTTTTTATTCTGTTTGGAATTTTTCAACATGAGTGGTTTATGAATAATTAAATATTATGGAGACAAAAATTCAAATCAGCTGGGCTTTGTGTTTATTGTTTTATTTGCATTTATGCAGATAAAACTGTCCCATCTGAGAGCCTATTTGAGAATTTAATACTATATTTGTGAGCACTGAGGAAATCAATTAATGGAAATTAAATGTTCGAAGTTTCGTAATCTGACGGATGCAATCTCAGGCTCAAGTCGCTGGGTGTCTGCAAGGGCTTGGGAAGACAGAGCAATCCAAGCCCCTCAACTGAATTGCTACCACGTAGCAATTAGGTTATTGATTTAATTAAGAACGCCACCTTTTAATTTTCAGGTCATGATTGAAACATTTTCTGATTGAGTAGAAGGGAGAACACTGAAATGACAGATCTGTGAGAAGCAGTTTTTTGATGAATCAAAATCTAATGTGAAACTGACCCCAAACACTGATGCTCAAGCAGACAGACGTAATATATGCAGATTATTAGGGGGAATTTTAAATGTCCAACAAGCTGCTGATTCCGAGCAGATCAAGTAGAAATAAAGAAATACAGAGATTTAGCAAAAATGCGCAGAAACACAGGACACACTGAGCCTACAGATTCACCAAGAAGGTAAATGGCCCTAAGTATTACTTTCAGAAATAATAACTTCTCACAAAGGCCAAGAATGATCTTTCCTTTTTCAACAGCCTAGCACGCTCCACATTTCCACTATCATCAGAGACAGCATCCTTTTCCGTATTTTTAGCTGAGACTCTCGTTTTAAAAACATGACCATTCTTCCATTTAACAAACAACACAGCGGCTATCATCCCACAAAATTCTAAGAAAGAGTTTACATATTTTATACACCGGAAGAGCCACCCACATTGTCCAAGATGAGCTTGGTTTTCTATGTAAAGATCCTCAAAGGGCGACAAAGAGATTGCGCAAACACAGCCTATGACATTTTATATGTAAAGATGCCAGTTCCCTGAGGTTCTTTAGATGCAATCTAAACGTTGCACAAAAAAAAATCCTTTAAGCTAAGCTTCTTTAAGACAGAGACGAGACACCAAAGAACAATTTCTTGTGTGTAATTTTTTTTCATCATGCCAAATTTTTGGAAAAAAAATAAAGTGTTTTTTGATTTGTTCAGTTTTCGTTTTTTTCTTTGTACATATCAAACACAAAGGGGAAAAACTTTCCAAGCACTAAAAAAAGAGATTTTAAGTTTGGCTAGTTGTTAGTATGCTATACTACCAGCACCACTTAATATTATCATTCTGTCATTATGATTAGTACCTAGATTTGTTGAATGCATCTCCTATGGGCCAGGACGAGCTCATTACGTGCATTATTTTATCCAAGTCTCACAATAACTGTATGGGAGCGGGTACTGGTTCCTTCCCCATTTTACAGATAAAGAAAACTGAGGTTTAGAGGGGAGATGAACCTGCCCGCAGCCACCAGTCAGCAACTGGAAGAAGAAAGCGTCAAACCCAACTCCATCTGACTGGAAGCTTGGGTTCCTGCAATGACATCACGCTGCTGTCTTGGTTGCAGCCGAGTTCTGTGAGGGAGATGGGGAGGACGGTGAGCAAGGAGGGCAGAGATTCCTGCCAGGACAGTGCTGGCTTTGGTCCCATCACCTGGGCCTGCACCTGGCGGGGCAGGGGCCCTCAGACTGGGGACTGGGGAGACCTGCACAGTGGGCCACACAGCACGACGCCCAGTTCTTAGAGCAAAAATGTGCAGAAACACAGGACACACATCTCTACTTACTGGCATAGGGCGAGTTGGCAGCTGAGCCATTGAGGAAGGTCGGGGAGCCGCCCAAATTGGACATGGCGGCAGTGCCGTATCCATTCATGCTCGTGGTGACCGAGTTATAGTTGGTCTGCTGAGGGGTGGTGCTCGGCACGTACCCATGTGGTGATACGCTGCTTGAGTTGCGGGTGAAACCTGAGGGGCGGGGGCAAAACCAAGGATGAGGTTGGGTGGGTGGCGGATGGGTGGCGGGTCTGAGAAGCTTGGGGAAAGGAAGGTCTCTGTTTCTTGCCCCATCGCTGCATCCTGAAGGGAAGGGGCCAGGTGATTCATGGCTGGATTGGTGGTGCTAGCTCCGTGATTAAAATGGGAAGCGAGCAAAAGACACATTTCTCAGGAGATCATAGATACTTAGTGGGCCTGTGAGAAGTGGCAATGCAGGACCTATGAATCACTTATCATTTGGGAACAGAAATAAATCCTAATCTACGAGACATAATACCCTGGAGGTAACCGGTTCCTACTCCCTGGGCAAGGATGACGTGCTTTGGCCCCTCCAGGACTTTAGTTCCACCCCTCCTTGTGATCTGTCATTCATGGTTTACAGTGAAAAGTCAAATGGTGAGGTAACTAAATGCATGCATTCTTTCTAGCCCCTCCACCAAATTACCAGACATGATGGCTAGAACCAAAATTCTACAGTAATATCTGATACACACAGACTAGGAATCTCCCCTTTTGGGGGGGAAAAAAGAAGACTTTTTAAAAATAAACACTGTTTTGTGCCAAATAAATGGGGGTGGGGTAGCTTGAGGTTGGGAAGGGGCAGGGAAATGGGGAGGGGAAGAGTGGGGCTCCTGACCCTGATTGGTAGCCTGCGACGCCTCGGAGACATTCACAGCCAGTTGTCCACTGAAGGAATTCACGCCCATCATTCCCGCGTGGACCGAGGTGTTAGTGAGGGCCGGGAGCTGGCTGTGGTTGCGGGGGACACTGTACAGGGCCTCTGCGATGTCAGCTGCTCTCTTCAGAATAATCTCCTGAAAAGTAACAGGAACATCCCCCTTAGCTGCCCAGTCAGATTCCCAGGAGTACCACGTTCCAAGTGTTTACTACAGACCGTGCTTAGGGCTTTCCGTGGTTAACAGCACTAACTTCTGCAACCCTCTCAACCAACCTGTGTGTGCAGTCTCATCATAATCACGCCCATACCACGGATGGGGCAACTGAGGCTCAGAGAGGCCAAGACCTCACTTCAGGACACTTACCTATTTAAGGAGAGAGCTGGGCTGCATAACCCTGTTCGTCTGACTCTGAAAGCCCATTAACTCAGCCAGTCCCCTCTATACTACCTCGCAGTACAGGACAGCAACCTGGGGCTTTCCTTCCCCACAGGTAACACAGAGAACTCTGGGGTCACACACACACACACACACACACACACACACACACACCCTGCAACTCATCTCCCCAGATGAAGTTAAGGGCAAGTTTACATGATGACCTGTGTCCCCGAGTATTAATGGGACTGTGTCCCTTGGACACTGATTCAAATGACACAGGCAAGGAAGGAGGATTTCTCAGACTCAGTTTCCTGAGCAAGTTGAGTCAGATACACGGAGTTGCTCTACGAAATAGAAGCAGACAATATTCAGACCTCATTATACTTTTTAGGAGAAGAAATTAAATCCCCCTTTTCCTCCTAAATTTTCTTGAAAACCTGAGAGGAATAAAACCAAGCACCGGTAACTCTCTTCTTCAGTGATGAACTACATTCCCACAGAAGAGTCCTTTTAAATAAAGTACCTTTTCTCGTAAGAAAAAATTATTCCCTAGAAAAGGCGTTAAAAGATTTACAAAAGAAGAGAGAAGACTTGAATGGCCTTGCAACCCGTTAGGTCCGAATGACTTATACACTGAACTCATGCAAGAGCTTTTGTATTTTTCATACTCTTTCATTCTAATAAGGACTCCAGGCACTTCAGTTGAATGTGGAAGGTTCGAGACCCACTATGCTCACCTGGTTGTTGTGTGGCATCCCATACAGCGCTTCCACCAGATCTGCAGCCCTTTTGAGTATCACTTCCTGTCAAGGAGAAAAACAGATACAATCCTCTGAGTGAAGGCAGGATGTCATTATCTTTTCACATGATCACGTACCACTTTCCTCTGGCCATCCTTTGCCAACGCACTGCTTTAAAAGAACCCCCGAATGGCATTAAATCACCAATGTATCCCTATTCACGTACACACTTAATCAAGTCAAAAGGTGAGCATCATTGGTACTGCAAGATAAAATACATCACTCAATAGTGTGCCATAAGCACGATAAAGCACTCATATGTTTATTGCTGAATACAATTGCGAGGTCATTTACTAGATTACTATGATGGATGTCAGCTGGTGCATGTTATGAATCCCTAAGATGTGTTTATTTTGCACTTAACTGCTTATTCCAGGAACCATGACCTTATCAGACAGGTCATTTTCAAGAGATGTCCAATCAATCTTCAGCAACTAGAAGCATGTAGCATTAAACTTCTTTTGTTTATCTCCCTTGCACGGCAGAGTCATGATATAAGCAGGCGATGTAGTAAACCCATCTACTGGGGCAATGCACTGTTTTGTCAGAGGTTCTCACAAAAGAATTCTCCCTGCCCCTGGAAGCTCCCTCTGCACCAATTTTCATGACCGGCAGAGTCTGTTTCTCTTCTAGCAATTCTTTGCTATTTCAGTATTGTTTGTCATTTTCCCCATTTGCTCATTCATTCTCCTTCTAGATACATGCTCCACTGCTCACTCCAGGTGAAGAAAAAATGTCTCCTTTTCATTTAGGTGGGCTTCCATATTTAGCTAGCATGCTTGTTTCTAATAATATAGGGCGCTCTACAAAAATGTGTGTGGTGGTAATTTTTTTTCATTCTAACCACAAGAAATCGTTCCCTCTTCATTCAGCCCTAATTTTCTGCAGATTCATTTATACTGGAATGTGAAAAGGAAAGTTAAGCTTGATACAAATAAAATGGAGGTTTATCAGAGGAGCAAACATGAAGGCGTGGTGTGGTTATCAGAAGTGATTTGCAAGAAGATATGTTTATAATATTTTTGCTGTGGGTAAAGTTTCAAGAAGAAGTGTAACTTTAAACATTTTACACAATAGATTTCTGCATGGAGAAGCAGTGCTGTTCAATTTTCACATACTGCAGACGCTGATCAGAAAATAGGGATATAATTGCATTCATTTTGCTGTCACCATAGCCTCTTCAAAAATTCTTGAACAGCTCTTGAAATGACACGCTTTTAGATACATATTAGCATTTTTCGATTTTAAATTCTCTATAAGATAAAATAGTTGTCATACTGCAGTAACCACTTGTGACATATATAATGTCCTAAATTCAAAAATGAGATAGAGGGGTTTTCAGTTCTCAATAAACATTTATGCTTGCCTTAAGCTGCTAGACCCCATTTATAAAACAGTTCTGTTATTTTTCATATAAGGAGTGAAAAAATTATATAATCAATGGGGTTTGAATCAATACATCTGAAATAATTTCTTTATTTTTTTTAATGCACGCTACAAGATAATCGACCACTGTTTGTTTGCAGTGCTGTCTGACAACAGCAGTTAATAATTTACTATGGTATGGGCACAGTAAACCCTATCCCCAGATCCAATCAGCTTGTGCTGCCTTCACTAAAACCTCACGGCTTTATCTGGCTCTTAGGAAAGATGAAAACAAAACAGGATCAGGTTAGTTTATTTACCAAAATTTGACTTCTCTGGGTCTATATTCATTTATTTCTTCAAATAAATATTTATGCCAGTGTTTGGGCTTGGCAGAGAAGGTATTTTTCTTTTCATTTCAGGGAAAAAAAAATACAAGTCTCTGTCAAAAGCAAGATAAGGTGCAGTCAGAAACTGCACTTGCAAACTTCAATCTTGGAACAGTATCACTGAGGATTTAGAGCAGTGCTTCTTCTTTTAATTAATTTCACAGAACCAGGGATGAGGGAAGGTAAACTCCACAATAAGCTCCAAGATCTTTGAAGTTTTTGTGCCTGAAAAATTCCAACTATCAGTGTAGGCTGTATATTTTAAACTGATATATTTTTGGTGATAACATTTTTCAATAACATAATCTACTTGTTCCTTTTTCTCCTTATTCAATACCCAGAGCTCTCATCACCATTCAATCCTCTGAAAATGAAGCTTGTGAATCTCACTTCCTAGAGTTGCCGCCTCCTTCAATACAAAGAGCCGGGACATGCTTTCTACTAGGCACGTTGCCACCGTAGGTGGGTCAGCAGCCAGCATTGCTTCAGACCAGCCGTCTTGAGGACAGTGCGTGAATCTGATGTTGTGTCCTGGAAGTGACTCCCTTAAATGATATCTCGCCTATTTTAAAATGTCCTTCATCGTGGTATCAACTATGGGGTTTAAGGGAGGGTCCACTTTTGGCTCAGCTTTGCCAATGTGATTCAGCTTCCATTAGTTATTTCTGCAAATGGGAAGGAGAAAGGAAATTTCTGGGTCCTCTGTGAGTGAGTTAGTGCAGCGGACCTGCAAGGTGCTTGGATTTTGGTGACCAGAAAATTGCTCTCACCTCCATGTCATTATGCTCCCAGTGAACTAGCCCCCAAGCGTGTTTGTGTTGGGGATCTAATATATTGCCTTTCAATCAGAGCTGAGAGCCACTGAACACACAGACAGAACATGACGAGCAGGTCAGGAAAGCAATAAAGATTTTACAGAGCTGTCCAAGGTGCTAAATTTACTCAATAATGGTTTTGGCACCATAGTGTTAACCTCTCATTTACTACCAGTTTGAGGGACTAAATTGAAGTAGCTGACTTCATTTACCTTGAAATGTATATTTTATGACATTATGTAAGTAGATTGAAAGGGCCCTGCAGTTTTAACAATTTAAAGGCTAAAGCATGTTTAAGATGAAACTTGAATATTTATTGTATATTGCACTTAAAGTATATAGAATGTTAAAATGTATTGATTAAATTTGTAAAAGGCATTATAAAAATGACAGGTAGTAATAAAAGATGTATGCCTCTTAAAATCAAACTGATAGTATATGCTATCTCTTCGGTGGTCACAAGTGTAATTTTTTTGCAGTTTTATATGGTAATTTGAAAAATCTGTAATTTCACATTAGGAAATGATTGAGCCTGGGATGTTAAAGAGAGAAATTTCCCATAAGGGGACAAGCTGGATGCTTCATATAATCTTTTGTCTCTGAAATTGTTCCTAAAGTCTTATTTTTTGTGACATTAGGAGGGAGCATCGTGTAAGGTTCCTTCCATTCTAATATGCAATTTTAATATTTCTGAAAAGAGAGAGCACTTGACAAGTACTAATATCTAATTTTTCAAAGCATTTATTTGTCAGGAGAGATTTTCTCCTCTTTTCATAATGTTTAAAACGTCTTGCTGCTTGCGGTTTAAAACATGAGGGTAGAGATTAGACTCTTCCAAGATAATCAATCCTATCCTTGGATTAAAAAAAAATACATATCCCATTGGGGAATTAAGAAGACAAATACCAGTACCCTAAATAGTGAGAAGCCTCAGAGTCTCCTTATAGAGCTAATGCTTGTTCTCCAACCTACATTCTGAGTCAGACTATTTTTCTTTTCATGGCTTTGGATTTCTTCTCTCTTAAAGAAAGAGAAAATGTATACTCCTTAAAAACTGCAACAACTCTTTGCTGACCTATTTCCTTTCTCAATTAAAACCTGTCTTTACCTGCCTTCCTATGACCATCGATTGATGATTATGTGAATGGAGATCTGGAGAGGAAAAAAAAAAAGGATGAACCATACTAAATCTGCTTAGAGTTACTAGAAACACTAGGAAGATTCAAGGATGACTGGGGTTCGAGAAACAGTTCAAGTATAATTGGTACAAGTTTTACTATGTTTTGGAACCTTTATAATGAAAGTGCTGAATGGGCTACGAATGCAGAGAGAAGATTTGGCTTTACTTCGTATGTTGCAACCCAATCAGTTAGCAAATAATTTGTGAACTTTCTCTTGTCCCAGCAGTCACACACCGATATTACTCTCTAGCACCTTTCCAGGCACCCTGTCTTCCCAGAATTAAGGTACGGCGTTCTGTGCGAATTGCAAAAGATTTCCGCCACCATCTGGTCCTATCCTCTTTATCCAATCTCCTCTCCCTAAACATCTGAAGAACTGCCCTCTATTCTGGGCTAGTTAGTCCTCTCCAGCCTGGAAGTAACATGTTGGGCTCCTTCCTATCTCCATACCTTTACTCATTTTGCCTTTATTTGGGAAGCTGGCTTCAGTCTGTGCCCATTTACAGTATCTTCCCATCCTCTAGGGCCTGATAATGAAGGTGGTGCTGGTGGTGGTGGTAGAGTAGTGGAAAACATAACTGTTGTTTATGGAAAGGGAAACATTAACTCATTCAGTCTTCGTGGTGAGGCTCCGTATCGCCGTTTGGCAGACGAGGAAACTGAGACTCAGAGAGGTCCGCCAACTTGCCCTGACGTCACACAACTAATGAATGGCTGAGTAGGGATTCAATCTCAGGCCTGTTAGACATCAGAGCCTGAGCTCTTCATAATTACACTATCCTATCAGAACTAATTCCACCTTCACTGAGACCCCAGCTCCTAACCTCTCTCATTCCTCTGAAAAATAGTGCTGACTGCACCGCCCAGCACTGCACAGAAGTGGACACTGTGGGGTCATTTTGCTCTGGTCTTAAATGTGTGAGTCTACAATCTCCACAACCAGACTACAGGCTCTTTGAGGTCTTAATCTCCTTCTCTAAGCCCCTAGCACTATGTTCAGCAAACCACAGCGCTTGAGAAATTCTTGTTGAAGAGCTCATTCTAAGATCATTACTGATTTTTAAAAGCGCGTGCTTAACTTACATGAGGAAATGACCAAGTCATGTATTTGGCATAGTTTATAAAAGCAGAAGACTTAAATTTGGTGCTCCATTTGGCTCTAGACCTTTAAATCCAATGTATAAATTCCCAAAGGTCAAGTCTTGATCACTGGGGGGTGTTTTAATACCACTTTATTTTTTTAAGTGAATTTGCTCCTTCACTCCTGCTGGCTTGTACTTACATTTTAATTTTGTGATTAATATAATGAATCATGTCGGGTACAGACATTGTCTCAAGTTATAGGCTGCTAACAACATGAGGTTTGTCTTGATGTACATCAGCCTTTTGTTAACTATACTCCTAGGCTCTTAGAAATACTTAGGTATTTGCACACTCTTAGGAACCAGGCATATCATGTCTGATATGCAGACATGGCTAATTCACCTTTCCTTCCATTTCATGACAATAAACCCTCTGAGGATTAATCACCTTCCAGGTGAATCTTCTCTGCAGCATCTGATCTCAAATGTGCTGCTAATAATCTCATATTCACTGGGCCCACCTAGCCTTCCAGAGAGAATGGGAAGGCTGTCTAACCATCCAATACTGAGCCCGTTTATAAACCCAGTTCCATGTTGTGAGTCATTCAAACCCAGATGAGCAGGGGAGATGGCCTGAACTCTCTTTCATTCAGAGCACATGTAGGCCAACTCATAAAGCCAGATGGGTACCCGTTTACCAACACAACATTAATTTCAAATCTCAGGATCAGATTTTGAGACTCTGGGAACTCCCTCATAAAATTCAAGCCCAGGGATGCTTCTGTAATTTGGGAAGACAACCTGTGCTTGGCTTTATGCTCCCTCAGTTAGAAAATGATGTTTTGAGGGACGAAGAAGAAAACAGAAGCTAAACGTAAACATCAGTTATCAAAGTCAAGTTGACCTGGGTGATTCCCGAGAAAGAAGTACAATACTTTCCTGTCACTGCACATTGCCCTGTCGCCCATTTATCACCACTCTACTTTGCCCTATCAGGGGATTCAAGATACAGTGGGTTCAAATATCAGCAAAACAAAATGAAGAGGACCGGCAAAATCACTCCTGATTTAAAGTCGATAAGCACCTGTCGGCACTGAAATCAGCACTGAATCCGTTCACCTCCTCACGTTGGAGTTTACTGTTGGGTCCAAATTTTAAACAGTATATTCAGCTTACTAGCCTTTAACTTCTAGCTCTTTCCCCACTTGCTTCTGAAACTACTGATTGGAAAGTCTAAAAGCTGAAAAAGTGATTGGAAGTTTCTGGCAGCCCATTTCCTGCAGAGCTGGATGTACAATGCAATAAATACTAGTTGACTGAGAGGTATTTCTGTGGAGGGTAGTTTTATGTCCCAACTTCCTTTGTGTTTATTCAACCAAATGGAAAATTCCACAGTGGTAGACTTTGCATCCTAAAAAATCATAGAATGAGGGCAGTGAGGGAAGGAGTAAAACAAACCAAAATAATACTTGAGCACTGTTTAGCTTCCGATCCTCTGAGACATTCCTTAAATTTTTCATTTTTTCTGGTAATATGAACTTCTCGAAATAGAGCTTACCGCAGATCATTAGAAACCTTTATTGTCACACTTTAAACACGCTTTACTCAGAAGCCCTATGACCGAGAGGAGTCACTCTCATCTAGCATGGATATAATTAAACATGTTTCCGCTGAAAGGGGCATTCTCATTATGGCTAAGGACCACTTTAGAGTAAATTGAAATGGAAAGGAGGAGCATAGATGAGGTGTAGGTAGCAAGTGGTTAGTTCTAGGGAGGCATAAAATGCCAAATGTGTAACAATTATATTTTACAACCCTGCATTCTGAAGACTCCATAGCATTTTATTATAGAAGAAGCTTCAGCTGAAGCTTACTGAACGAACATTCTAGTGCACGCTCATTGCCCATAGTCTTTAAAGAAAAATAAAATTCAAACCATAATCAAAATCTGCAGAAATATTCAAAACAAAGGAATCAAATATTTTAAAAGGGTCTACGGCTATTCACACAAGAGGCATCGAAAGTGTTCTAGTCTAAAGAAAATGCAGGGGCTTGAAGGGGGGGCTTCTGAACCTCCTCTAATTTTAAAGTTGATTTTGTGTTCAGATTAGATGACACCCCTCTTACTTCTCAAACATATGATTATGTATCATCGTGCCGCGTGGCTGGAGACGCGCCCAAAAGCTTTGCCTTTGTTACAAACGTGGAAGACTTCTGAATCACATGAAATTAAGGTAGGTTGTAAGCTAACGCAGCTACATCAACGTAAGACATGCTAACTTACATGACTGACTTTTACAGTGGAAAGGAAAAGGCTGTTTTCAGGCAGCTGTTATTGCCTCAATGGGAAAAAGAAAAAAAAAAATCAATGAAAGTGAAATGAACGAGAGATTTTGTCTGAGTTGCAGTTAATACCACTGAAGAGCTATGGATATTAAAAGGTCAACAAATAAATTAGCCAGAGTGTTACGAAATGAATGATTTGGCTTATAATTTTATTGACTGAAACTTGTTCACTGCCTATTAGACCAGGTAATTTTTATCTGGTGCCTCAATTACTGTTCCGTAAGCAATAATATAGTTGTAAGAGCTGCTGATTCGATCGCGTGACCTCTGAGAAGCTGGCTAGGACAGCTGACTTTACTATGATGGATAACCAAGCTTGGTCTCCACGAGGTGCGAAACCTCCCTTTCCTGCAAGGGGATCTCATAAAAGAAACACTACACTTGATTCATTTCACCAAAATGTTTGACTTTTCAAGTGTCAGCAGTTAAGTATAAATTGTGAAGCCAGGTATTCCTGAGAAGAGTGATGACAATGGCTTTCCCCCTCTTTTTGGTCTCCTGGCATTCTCTTCTAAATGGTGTCATGGTAATTGGTGAATGGGAGCCTGGGGTGCTTCCCGGCACAAATACAGTGAAAAATGGTGTCTGCACCCTTGTGAATATGACCTGCTTGGAGGTACAGAGCTGAACTTGGTAACCTCTGGCTGGCTCTTCTTATTCCAATTCATTGTACTGGTTTAAGACCAACGCTCTGGGTTAGATCCTGCTGAGTGGCCTTGGAAATCGACTTTCTGATCAGGATGAAAGTCTCTGCTTAAAGAGAAGGCTGTGGACAGAGGTGGCTTTTTCAGGGCTAGGTTGTAAAGTCAGCACATGAAACAAAAACTGCCTAGAGTCAAAATTACCCTTGAAACTCTTTTAAGTTGCCAAGGCCTGGGCTCTTAGAAACACAAAAGCCAGAAATTAACCACTTGTGTTTCTCTTTGTCTTTTGGCTGTGGCTTCCCTTTCCCTAGGGCAAACGACAATAAATATCTAGTTTGAAAGTAAAAGGACCACTGAGTGAACAAAGAGACTTATTGTCGTATGTATGTCCCTGTATGTCTGTGTATGTGTTTGGTGTGTGTGTATACAAATGTATGTGTATATTTATATTTTTGGACAAGTACATGTAGTTAAACTTGAGTAAGTGCTATGTGCAGGCTGGAACTATACTGGACTTTAACGATATCTAAGGAAGGCAAAAATAGAGTTGCTTTTGGTTTCTTAAATTGTTGAACATCATCAGTTATGATATGTACCTCCAGAAGAACGGTATCTGTAAATGATGATTCCCAAGGCTTTACTGATGGTCCTGACTATGACTGCAATTAAAATCCACTGCCTCAAGACTGCTGGGGCTCACTTCTTATTACTCCAGTGGTTAATTGAAGTGTTACTCAAGGCTGAAAACAGTAAGCACGGCCAGAGGCCTCCTAGTGTCTCTGTTTCTAAGGGCTTCGGTCTTGAAGAGGAGGATGCTGGGTGGTTAGGAGGAGAAATGAGCCCCTGTTTCCTCCTGTGACTTCTTCTTGAACTAATGAGTAATTATATTCAAAGCCCCTGTACACGGGGTGTGATACAAAGGTTAAACTTAGTCCCCCCCTTGTCAAGAGCTCGGTGCCAAAAGAACTTGAAGGAGGTTCCGGAATTCAGCTGTTGGAGTAACTGTTATTACAAAGTCCCTACAGCAATGACTCTGGGGCTAAAGAGAAAGAGAATTATCTCCCAGGTTTGTATGTGTGTGTTTTTAACTCCTACTGCCACTTTCCTCTGGCTAAGCCATCTGTGAGCTACCCTCAGTCTATGCTAGCACCTTCCCCTTCCCCCCACCCCCGGCCAAACTTGAGGGATTTTTAAAAATTGGTTTACAAAATTGCCTTTTTTCTTAAAATTCCCTTTTCTTAATTCTAGGAAGCAGTGCTTAGAGATACTGGCTCTGGAGTCCAAAAGAGTTGGCTCAAATCCTTGCTCTGCCATTTTTTTAGCATTGTAAATGCATGCCTCTGTTTCCTCAACTGTAAAGTACGGTTCAGACCAGCATCTGGCTCAGCAGACATACAGTGAGTGCTTACTGAGCAAGAGGCAGCGATAATATTGATAACCCTCACTTGTTTTCCAGAAAACTTGGGCATATTATATGCATTCTTAGAGTCAATGCTTTGAGTGCTCCTTGAGGTGCAATCCTATCTGCAAAACACTGGGAAAGATTCTGAACAGACTAATGGTGAGGATGTCCGGTGAGGTAGAAAGCCTCCCCTGACAGCTGTGTGAGTGGTCCTTTCTGAGCCTCAGTTTTCTCATCTCTAAATCGGGCATGATTCAACAACGACAGAGTAACTTACTGCAGAGTCAGTCAGTTAAAGCTAAAATAAATAATCTAAAGAAAGTGAGAATTAAAACTTTTGTGGGGGTCATGGCCTTTTTAATGAAGCTATAGTCTCACTCCCCAGAAAAATATGTGCATATGTGCATGCATGTGTGTGCATACTCATCACACACACACGCACACAATTCTATATACAATTTCAAGGGTGCACAGAACTAGGCTAAACTCCCCTGATGAAAGAAGCATAAGTAGGAGGGGCTACCAAGCCCCTAAACTGAGCATATCATCAAAATGGGGAAGTGGAATTTGCCCGTGAGTTTTCTGGCAGATACGGAGGAGAGAGGGGGAAAAAGAACTGCATTCCATAGTGTGTGTTTTTGACAAGAAAATGCAGAGACAAAATGGTTTTTGGAATCAAACTCAAGCATTCTTTTCCTAAGAGCTGAATATACTGCATGATTTGCTTTTGTTGCTATATTTTTTTGTTTGAGTCATTTTGGTTCCCAGGTAAAATGTTAATAGATTTTCTTCAAATTAAAACAAATAAATAAATGAATAAGACGACAGAGCACGTCCAGTGTCACAGTGTGGAAGATAAAGATGTACGGTTTTTCTTTATCCTTTTCTGAAACCCTTAGTCATCCCCTTTTCTACTAACAGGCAATGTGGTTATGCAAAAATTTCTTATGTGTATTTTCACTGATGCAACTGCAGGTTTTGAATTACGGATAGTCTTTGCATAAAGACTAAAACAATAAAAGCATAATTAGAATACGTGGTATACAGCCGACTCCAGTTTTATTTTGCCCCAGCTCTGTATTTATGATAAATCACTAACACGACCGCTCTTTAGGGAGGGTGATTTTGGGTCTCGTCTCTCCATTGAGCAAAAACAGTGCCTGTGACTAGAGGCTGAATTTCAATTCTGCAAGTGTACAGTGGAACTGAATAATATTTGGCACAATGCAGTGCACAACCGAGCCACTAAATGGCTGATTTACTAAATTATTATTAGATGAGCCCTTGCTGTTCCAAGTGAAAGTGCAGTCACTGCCTTCCTTCGTGGTGTGTTCAAATTGTTCTGTGTTTAAATATTCAGCATGAGGCTAATGTGAACTGATGAACTGAGACTATAAACATTCACTTTCGATACAGATAGAGCGACAGAGATGAAACATATCATGTGGCCTGCGGAGGTGAAAATGATTTATATTTAAGGATGTTGCTGCCTACTTCCATTACTTTAAGGTACTCTTAATTAGCATTAAGAGTTAGAAATGACTAATTCCCACGTACAGGAAGAGGAGGCTGGGATTTTTTTTTTTTTTTTGCATGCCAGTGCAGGAGAAGTTACCACGAGGAACTGCTGCCTGTGTTGCCGTTCAGAACCTTGAGTTTTACTCATGGTGGGGTGCACCCCACCAGCAGAGTCATGTGTCTGCTGGGAGAACTATGGTCTCCGACAGTCAGTGTTTTTTCTCAGCCCACCCAAAGGGTCTACAGTCCATCCTCACTACCATCCATCCCTCTGCAATCCACCTCCCTTACCATCACATCTACTACACCTGCTACACGGACCCCCTAGCACCTCACTCTCCACGTCACCAAGCTTCTTTACTGACACCTGCTGGAGTGAAGAACAACCCTTTGCTCCTTGGGCAAAGATAACCCCCTCCTCCTTCCTCCCCTTTGAGGGCAGTTATAGGCAAGCACTTAAAATACTGTGATCACTTACAGTAGATTAGAATTTTTTATGGGTACCGTGTTGCCATAACAACACGAAGACAGCAGATGACTTAAGCTAAGCTTGCAAAGCAAAAGGCTGCTCATCTGGCAGTTAAAATGAATACAGTTCATTTCACAAGTTTCCCATATGGACTCTTAGTGTATGGTAATGAGGAGACCATATGGTGAGAGAAAATGCACTGAGAACAATTGGGTTCCACTGGCTGAGTGGGAAGTTGGGAGAGAAAACCCGGGTGAGAGATTTCTGGTGCGTGTGCTCTCTGGGTTCAAGGTTTGGTTGAGGTTTGTTTGGGATGGTTGTTTTCCATAGTGGTTTCGCGTTTCTTAATCTGTTCCTTAATATGTCAGCTGTGCGAAATGACAAACATCTTGCAAATTTTGCAATATCATTCATCACAAACTGTCAGCAGTGTTTGCAAATCTGACTTGCAAGATCCTTTAAATGTGTTGTTCTTAAAAGGCAACAGTACTAAGTTTTTAGACAAAGTGCAGGAAAATTTAAGTACTTCTGACAAGCAGAAACATTAACAGTAATCATTTTAAAAACACTCGCATCTTTTGCCTGCATGTTTAGCTGTAAATAATGCTAGAATATATAAAAGCTTTAAAGTAAAAATGTAATAACTACTTTTTATTATGTTTCATAAAGGATAAAGAAAATGCTGTGAGCCACGTGTATGGGTTATCTATAGGTGCGGATGTAGGGAGATGGAGGGTTCCCGTTCTCCTTACTGCTCACCAGATTGGAAACCGGGGAGGACATCTTGAAAAAGGCTCTAAAGTCAATTCTGTACTATACATGCTTCATAAAAGATGAATATAAATGCATTAGTTAGACGCGGTGAGCTAAATTAGAAGGTCAGGCAGGGCTGCGAGGGCTGAAAAATCACACAACCAATGAGTGTAATTACTCTTTTTTAAGTCTATTAAGTGGTGTTGCTCTATCAAGGCTCAGGGATATAGGACATGAAGAACAAGATAAAGTAATGTGTATTTATTACTCCCACTGGATCAATTTACCAGATATTTTCAGCTCCATAAAGCAAAACCCACAAATGCCGCCTTTGTTACTCTTCTCAAACTGCTTTATTTTCTCTAAAAGAGGGACTGGCTCTGGAAGAAAAAACACGTTTGCCCTGTGGAGGTCCCCACGCAAACCCCTCTGGGTGGGGAATGAGAGAAGCTGGTGCGTATTTGAGTAGGAAGGGGCTGAGGTTAGGCGAGAGACAGGAGAGAGAAGCCAGTCACCTCAAGGCAGAAGTATTTGGGTTTCCAGACCTGGGAGGGAAATGGGAACTTGATGCAGTGAGGCCAGAGGCCCCAGGTGCTAATCTCAGTTTTCCCATATGCTTGCTGTGAGTGGTAGCATGCCACCAGCCCTCTGGGAACTCTGACCCTGTGAAATGGGGAGTACCCATCTTGCAGGGAATAGTAGCCCCCATTTACTGAAGTCTCACTATATGCCAGAGAGTCCTCGTTGCGTACATTATCTCATTAACGCCCAATAGCCATGCTGCGGGACAGCTGCTTTACAAAGGAGAAAACGGGGGCTGAGAAGGGTGAGTCCCGTGCACGGAGCAGTGCAAGTGGTTTTCAAAATCCACGTCCATCCGACCTGAGAGCCCACTCTCTTGGCCTCAATACCCTTCAAAAACCTTGATAAAGCCGTGCCAGGCACATCGAGGGCATGACGCAAAGGTTACCTGTTCCCTGGGATTCACTGCAAACACACGGAATGCCAGCCAAGCTCGGTGCCTTTGTGCTAATGCTCACTGACCACTCAGGAAGACAACTACAAATCGAAAGGGGACAGAGACACCTCTGGCCTTCAAAACAGAGACAGCTCCTTGTTCAGTGTTTCTGGATGGCCTCGTGCATTTCAGCATCTCAGCGTTTCTGACTGACCACAGTCCCCATCCTCCGCACCTCTACATTATAAGAAAAGTCAACCTTTGCCCCAAAGTTGGTCACATGTTCCTCTCCCTCCTGCCAGGATCCAGAGAGGAAGGCACGTCTGTATGACACAGAATGGAATGCTGCAGCTGAAAAACCTTCGCCTGCCCTTCTCCACGTGCACGTGAAAAAGGAAACCAAAGCACATCTGGGGTTGGCATAATTATAGTATTTTAAATTTGTGTGTACAGCAACTATCACTGATGGTGGCTTTCAGGGACAAAATAATTTACAGAGAAGGATTCGGCTTGCTCCTGTTTTCTCGTTTGGTAAATAGGAATGATGTCTGCTTTCCCGACTTCTCTCACAAGAGGGGCTCCAATAAAACAACGCATGTACAAGTTCTTTGAAAAGGCACAAGCCAGTATACAAAGGCATATTATTATGGAAAGCTGTCTGCTTGGTCTTTGGAGCAGTTTCATTTGACAGAATATGTGGGTGGTTGTATGAATCTAGCTTTGTCTATTCGCAAACACATGGGTTTAATAAAGTGGAGTTTGTTTTTTAAGGTGTGTGGTCCATGGCTCACTGAAACACTCCTGTTTTACAAACACTGACCATGATTCTAAGAAAGGCGGAGCCCGTTTTCATCCCCCTAACAATGGACAGCGGGACTATAAATCTCCCAGGTCCACAGGAATACCTCGTGCTGGCTCCATCCGCCACTTCCTGACCTTGCTCTTGAACTCTCACTCCACCTTCACATTCGGAGCCAAGAGGACACCACTCTGATCTGAGTCACACAGAGAGCTTCCTGGGGTGGGCTCTGGCCAAAGTCCTCGCACGGTCCAGTGGCTGGATGCACACTGTGGAGTGTTTCCTTAACACACAAACCCATTGTGTCCTTGATTACTCTTCCCAAACCCAGGAAAACGGGGCTGGGAATTTCACCATCAGGCCACCGGGGACAAAGTGACACGTGCCTGTGCTATTTGTTCAACATTTCTGAACGTGATGTGCAGCCGTGAAAATGTTATGAAAAGTAAATACACAAAACTCAACCATATATTCCTGTTTCTCTCCATTCTTTATGAATAAGAAAAGTATTGCTTGGTTGCTGTAGACCTCAGCCATTAAACCATATCTGTCTCCTGTTTTTCAATCAATATTTATAGAGTGGCAGTTGTGGGCCAGAAACTATGCTGAGGCTCCCACAGGATTACTTCTTTTTGTCCTATGTGATCCCAGTGAAGTTGGCACGATTATTTCACCCCCATTTTATAGATGAAGAAACCGAGACACAGAAGATAAACCATACACTCCACTGCTGACCTGAATTAGGACTTCCTGCTCTGCAGAGATTGGGTAGGAGAGCTCTCAGAAGCCAGGGTCCCACTCTCACTCAACTGGCAAATAATTATAGCTACCTTTTGCGGACTGCTAAATAAGTGATTAAAGCAACCCAAAAAAAGTAGGAAGTATTACCATCTCCATTTGACAGAGAAGGAAACTGAGGCACAGAGAGGTTAAGAATTTGGGGGGCGGGGAGAAAGAATTTTGACCCAGACCACAGAGCTCTCCAGTCCCTTCAGCAGACTCTAGGGACATCAAATGCCAAATGAAAGTGAAAATGGCCCCCAAATGGAAACAATGGGAAGAATCTGGCAATGCCCTCATGGCTTCTTCCCACCATTGGGTGGACACACATTATTTACATCTTCGTGCTATAAAATTACCGATTATTTTCCCATAGGAAATGCAATGGGAGTTGGGTTCTTGCCAGACAGGAACCTAAAGGTGATTCTCTTCATGGCACACCCATCTGTGGAAGCAGAGGGTCGTTCACTATTACTGTTAGATTCTGTAATTGCTCACCAAGAATAAGTCAGGGTGAAAGGGAAGGAGGTGTAAGATGGAGGCCCCTTTCAAAGACAAGGATATGTACAGACCGACACATCATATGATTTCTTCCTCAGGTGAAATGCTCTCAAGATGTTTTTTAAGGTGAACAGCGCTCAGTGGAAGTGAGGCTGTTATGGGAACTCAGGGTTGAGACTGAAGGCTCTGTGTGTCTTCCCCTGGGGTCTAGGAGAGGGCAGAATTTGCTTGTCACGGTTCTTCCTCTCTCTGGGCAGGCAGTGCCCCATACCCACCCCCCAGCCCCTCACATCTGTGCATCAGTTTCGGCGGGGAGGGACAGCTTTCTCCTGGACAGGCCTGTTCTGACAGTGGTCCTGCCGCTTCAGTGCCGCAGGGCCCACAGGTAAGATGTGATGATGAAATGATCGCCCAAAGAGGTTCGCTGAGCTAGGAAGGATGCCAACTTCATTTTTATAAGTGTATTACGAGCAGAAACAGACCTGGACATGACATATCTCTAGACTTGCTGTGGCATGGAAAGGACCTTTCCTCTACTCATTTAATTTATACTAATTTTTACTTGTGTAGTAAATGAAATTTCATTTTGCTGTCAGTAAACAGTGAATGGTAGCTCGACCAATTCCGTTCGTTGAACTTCTATAGCATTTAACTGTTCTCTCCTCTGAGTCCTCCCAGAACTCTGGTTGCACTTTTGTTAAATGTACCTATTGTTTTCTGTTTTGTATGGCGTTGTATTTGGCTTTCTCTCCCACAGGGCGTCCGAGTTCCTTGGGTACAGAGATGGGAATATCCCCAACATTGACAACAGGTACAGAATAGAAACCAATAAATGTGCATTTCCTTTTTTTCTGCATTGGCAATTAATACCATTGCTGTATGACATATATTGCTCTACCTTGAATTCGTGTCTAATTTCTCCCACTTGTGTCTTAGGTGGGATGCCTCTGGAGGGAACAGACTCGTGTCTTAGTAGCCCCGGTGCAAGGTGTGCCAATATGCTTTCCTTTGAGCTCTAGCTGTTCTCCCCTCACCAGAAATAAGTAAAGATCCTCATGGGGGTAGAAAAGCAATGTTCTTTTTCCTCTTGAGAACTGATACGATATAATGATTAATAACCTGGACTTAGGAGCCAGGCTTTAGAGGTTTGAATCTCCGTTTAGCAATTTACATGCTGTGTGACCTTGGGCAAATGATTTAACCTCTCTTTGTTTGGTTATTTTCTTCTCTAAAATAGAGGTGGTAATTGCACCAACCTCAGAGGGTTTTTTACAGGAAGAAATGACATGATATAAGTAAAACATTACCTGGCACGTAAGTGCTTGCTACTTTGATTATTGCTTACCTTATAATACTAAACACACAAAGCACAAAAATACTGAGTTGCTTATCTATGAACTAACTTTTATCAACGGCAAAGTTTTCTGCCAATCACCTGAGCCCATGTTTCCAGAGACCCTAACCCAAAGAGGAGGTATCCTACCTTTGGCAAGCGCTCAGGGTCGCCAGGGTGCCGGGGAATAACCTTCTGTAACCTCTGGAAACCATAATCGATGGTGGGTTCATTGAGTGCTGCAATGAAGAAGTCGTACAATTAGAACAATTTCAGGAAATAAAACAGCACATGATTTGCAATACTTATGGTGCAGAAATAACTGGGAAATCGAAAGTTTCATTGATACTTTTGAATTAGATCATAAAGTGATTGGACGAATGATCCCTTTTGGTGGGGACTGACTCACTCAAAAGAACATGAGTCGCAGGTCCTAAACTCTGCTCTTCTGGCCAAATTCTGTATTCCTTACAGTGTTGAAAATGGAAGGTAAAATGGAACTTGGTGTGAGGTTTTAGGATTCCCTTTAGTCAGAAGCTTGAGTTACAACACTGGAGGGTATCTACAGGTATAAAGAGCAGAATTAAAAGTACTTGCTTAGCTACAGAATATCAAGTGGACCTCAGCTGATACAGTATCGCAATGCCATCGGGAGCAATTAAGTGTGGTGGGGCAGAGGAGACCAGATCTCCTCGGGCCAGAAAGCCTCTTGTACCCTTGCAAGAGTCCGAAAAGAGACAGGTATTGAAAGTGCCCTTGATACGACACCCTCATATCTAAGATGAAAGACTGATTCACCAATATCAATATTATTTCAGGAAAAGGCTAACCTCTACGGAGCACTAGCTCAGAGCAGCTGGCTCTCCAAGAAGAATTTTTTTAAAAGACTAAAAGAAGAGCAAACCTGTAATAATACTTGGAGACAGTGGGCCTTCTTGTACCCATATTGACTACACCTTCTTCAAAGCATCCTTAAATTCAACTCGATACAAAGTGGACTCTGGTGTATCACTTTTGAAATTCCTCCCCAGGATATGAAGTATCTCCAGCTTTCCTCGCCTGACCAGGAAAAGATGGCGGCTCCATCCTCCACCCACATCCCCCATCTCCTCTCAGTAATGAGTGGGTTTTTTTCTTCTTTTCTTTTTTCATGTAACCAAAGTACTCAACCACATATTTTCTCCCATACTGAATAAAAAGACAGTCTTTGTAGTTCTGACATTTAGCTATACATTTAGAAAACAAGTTGCCACATGCTTTACTTAAAATGCATTTCCATTAACCTAAATTTTAAAAGTAAGATCCATACTACTACTAACTTTAAAAAACTGTATTCAAATAGGTCCCAAGGCTAATGGAAGCAATTTGTATACCAACCCAAACTGACTGGCCCACTTTTCAAAATACAGGTATGATAATCTTGTGGTTTTAAAAGGACATTTAAATTGAAAGACCGTGAATTTAGTACATAATTATACCAAGAGAACCCTTTAACTTGTCAACTTGTAAATCTAAAAGGCTATCAATCATTTCTAAAGAGGAAATAAACCTTAAAATTCCTTGATTGACAGTGCTTACTTTTTATGTAAAAAAAAAAAAAAAAAGAGGAAAAAAAAAAAAGGCTGCATAAAGTGGCCAGAAATCCATTTACAAAAGTACATTGTTTTACATAGGTGAGTAAAAAGCCAATAATTACACCTCCAGAAGACATATAAATCAGAGTAAGTACTTCTTCCTCACTTGTATATTTTAAGTTGGAGTGAACTTCAGGTAACTTTTTTTAAGAAGATCTTTTTTCCCAAATGCAATGCTTGTTGAAGCTGTTAATAGAGTAGCCATTTAAGACAATGTAATCATTTTTGCAAATATGAGGTTTAGCCATTTCCCCCACCTTCTCCCCGCCCCCTTCCAAACGGTAAACTTTCAGCCTGCCTCTGGTGGAAATTAACTAAAATTACACCCAGGTGTACCAAATCTCTCTATAGTGGTCCATGAGTTAAGGCACAATATTTATTGTTCCTCCCATTTCATGAATTACTTTCTAAACCCTTGAGAAAAATTCTTTTTTTTTCAAATTAGACTTGGAGAGAAAAAGCCATACAATTCTTTACACAGGGAAGCTGTGACTCATAAAATCCCAGTATTTAATAAAGAAATGCCCGAGAATGACAGGAATGAGCACCCAGGTTAAGCTGTATATCACATCTATCTCCCACCCGTAATGCTAATTGACAACAAAGATGTTTAACCATAAAAGGAGCTTTAGGCAATTAAATGTATCATTTTAACTCTTGAAGATATGATTCAGCATCCTGAAAATTCTAATTCTTGGTTTTATTTTTCAGTGTAAGCCACCAATAAAACTTGACTTGTTGACCCACCCCTTGAGTTGTTTGCATAATGAATTAATTCCTACTGTGTCAAGAAACCCATGGTTGTTAATTGAATGACTGATGTATGGGGGGGGAGGATATGTTTCTCTGACCATAGGAACAACTCACAACAGAATGACTGACATTCAGTATCCACAATTAAAAGAACTGATTCAAATATCATATGGAACTAATAGCTAAAGAGCTGAGGAGAAGTCATTCTGCTGCCAGAAAGAGTAATTGAATTAGATATATTAAACTCATTATTCAAAGAAAAATAAGCATCTAGTCTATGGAAGTATGCTATGTGAGAGGAAATATTTCAGTAGAGGGACAAAGGCTTTTAATTTATTTCCCATGCCTTTATGATTTGCTCTACACTCGTATTTTTTAATATATTAACCTGCCCTCAATCTACATATTGAGTATTACAATGGCATTGTCGAGTGCTGTAAACAAAGGTAACACTAAAGATATGCAAGCAAAGTTCGTTGTTTTAAATTCAAAGGTGCCTGATGATTTCTCTGATTGCAGTAACTAAAGAAAAAAACTAAACCAATTACTGAGTGAGAGGGGCCATCGGACAGAGATTGTTACTTTAAAAAAAACCCTGAAAACAGATTAACTGTCTAGGGAGGGGGATGGTTAAATTACGGCACACCCATAGGAATATGATGCAGTCCTCAAAAGCAATGCTTTTGGAAAAATAAATTTACTGGCATAAAATATATTGCTATGTCAAGAAGCAGATTACAAGAGCATATGTGCAATATGGTTACTTTTTTAGAACATGAACATATACAGAGAATAAAGGTTTCTGTGTATAAATTGCCTAACAGTAGTTATTTCTAAGAAGTGAGTCTTGAAGTGCTTTTCTTCCTTCTCTTTAGGCTGTGCATTGTCTACATTTTCCACAATGAACATATATTACTTTTTTAAATCAGAGGAAAAGGTTAAGAGCAAGAGAGTGTTCCCAGGATGGAATCTGACCTGCTTGGATAAAGTAATGACATAAGAAACTTTGCCTGAAAAAGGGTCTGTATACCCTTTAATAACATTGCCTAGGTTATTACAGACCGTAAGAAAAAGAAGTAGTATACTTTTGGCCAGTTGTATAAATACGTGACTATTCATAAACTCTCTGAAAATCAACAGAGAGAGTAACGGGGAGGAATCATAAAGAATGGCATATTTATTTTCATCAGTGGGGGTAGTCGTACCTTAGGGACATACATCTACTCTGCAAGAATGTAATATAAAGTTAATCCTTCAACAAAGTGACCTCATTGTATTCAAGCACAGGGCTCAGGGGGCACCAGAAGAAGTGGGACTAGTCAAGTTTTTCCCCCTAAAACTTGAGAGAATTCCGAGAATCCAGGAGAGAAAGAAAAAAATTTAACTGTGCATAATTAACCACAAATAAAGCATGAGTATCTTAGGTTGTAAAAAAAAAAAAAAAAACAGATGAAACTGTTAACTGCAAAAGGAATGCAATGATGAGAGCTTCTCGTGTCACCCCACTTCCAAGCACCTAACCCACACTTTCAACAGGGCTTGAGAGGGTGTCCTCCTCAACCAGTTAGGGGCGGTAACGGAATAAGGGAGGCTCAGAGGTTTAGCAAAATCCATAATCCCAAAGAAGAAAAGCCTCAACTTTTAAATCAGCATGATAAAATGGGACCAGTGAGGGCATTAAAAACATTCCACGAGATAATAAATTGTCCATTGACTCAATAATCATTTCTAGTGCCTACCAAGTGTTCAGATGGCACTGGTAGGAATTCACTGTTCTACGTCACATAAGCCCTTAAAAATAAACTTTCTGAGAGGTGTACATAATCTCACCTCAGAAATGAACTACTATGATTGCAGAGTTGGAACCTGGTTCCAGCTCCCATGGCCAGGCCTCCCTCCTGCTCAGCAATCCGTTCTCTTGCCTCCCTGATGGTCAGATGGTGGGTCACCACCGCTGCTCCTCTTTTCTTTTTTTTTTTTTAAATTAATTAATTTATGGCTGTGTTGGGTCTTCGTTTCTGTACGAGGGCTTTCTCTAGTTGTGGCAAGCGGGGGCCACTCTTCATCGCGGTGCGCGGGCCTCTCTCTATCGCGGCCTCTCTTGTTGCGGAGCACAGGCTCCAGACGCACAGGCTCAGTAATTGTGGCTCATGGGCCCAGTTGCTCCACGGCATGCGGGGTCTTCCCACACCAGGGCTCGAACCCGTGTCCCCTGCATTGGCAGGCAGATTCTCAACCGCTGCGCCACCAGGGAAGCCCTGCTCCTCTTTTCTGACACTAGGCTCACACTACACTTCACAGGACCACGTGGATTTATAGAGTGATCAGGCTACTGCGGAGCCACAAAGATTTGCATTCAAGATGTCTTCCACTGTCCTGTTCAAACTTAGAGGTAGATACATATTAGCTGAGTAAGCTCAGTAGGACCTCATGGAGCTGTGTACATACCCTACAGGAAGTCTGAAACTTTCCTATAAATGCACAAAAGGCAAGATTAAATGCTTCTACACAGGAGCAAGCTTGTAGGGCAGATGTATCGGCTGAGATTTCAGAAGGGTCCTCTCACAGCTATGACAGGATACTGGGGAATGGGTATGGGGAGGAAGTAGGGGACCCATGCATGGGGCAGGCTCAGCTGTATCAAAGTCATTACTTTTCAAAAGGGAAAAGTTAGTTAAATATTTTTAAAAAACATCAAACCACTTCATGTGGCCTTGTGTGGGGTCAGCTTATAAATGGCTTTGGGTACCTACCCAGTCTCACAATCTCAGACTCCCCTAAAGGAAACCAGTAACTTTCCATACAGAACCAGTCTATGCAGAGCCCTTCCCCTTTGGGCTTCAACCAAGGTTCTGGTCAAGACAGAAGAACTCTGGTTATACAAAGCTATTTACAGTGTCCAAATGTTCATGCAGCATGAAATGCTATATGCAAAGAAAATTTAGAATAATACAACTAGATTTTATGTCCTACTAATAACGACAAGATTATAAAATTCATTCAAAACATCTGGTAATGGGTAAATCCTTACCAAATGTATATGTGAATTGTGGCCTTTTCATGCCTTTAGTTGTCTTCTTTTTTTTTTTTTTTTTTTTTTTTATCCACAAACACATCAAAGAAAGAAAATTCTCTTCAAGGGGATTTATTTGCAAATTAAAACCATGTAGTCAAGCAAGACAAATGCATTCTCAGTTATTAGAACTGATTTTTCTCTTTTCAGAGTTGCCTTTTAGAGAAAACACTCCTCAGTCCTCCTTAACTTCTGGAATACTTATCCCTGGAAACAATGGAAATGAAAGGCAGGACAGTTGTGTTCCCAAACATCAGGGGAAAAGTGGTTTGGGTGCCATTCCAACGTGAGCGCACAGAGTTCCACTGCTTTTATAGGCTCAGTGACTCACTGTAGCGCTTTAACATATTTCTGGGGTTTTAATTTCCTTTTTTTAATGGTTATGTGACATGATGTCATTTTGACTGGAAATAAAAAGAAATGCAGATATTAGAAAGGTAATATTTATATTCTATTGCCATTTAATGTCCAAACAAATATCTAGACTCTATGCCAAGTAATAAATAAACCCTCATAGCAAAGGCAATGATAAAACCAGCACCTGGGTCTCCAAGCTTCCCTGGTGACTATTCTATATTTGAACTAAAGGAATACAGCAGAGCATTTCCCTTCAAGGCAGATCCATTCTGGGCATAAGAGTTATTATATATGTGTTAGGCGGTCTTTTTGTTCCATAATGGCCCTATTTTTCCCTCAGTCACTAAATTAACAACCAGAGGTAAACAATAAAACAGCAAGTTATCTTCACGAACCTATCTTTAAGACTGACTTTAAAAGATATAAACCGCAAAATCAACCAGAAACCTAAACAAGAGCCAGAAATACGGTCAAGGAAGAAATGTGTTGCTTTTCCAGCCATTTGGATGTTTCATTCCTCGCCTAGATGTTTAGTGCACACATGGTATTCCGGGTCATCTCTTCCTGGAAGGGATACATTCCCTAAGAAACCTAACACCAAGTCCCTTGCAAGCAGAGCCCCTACTTTCGGTGTGAAATGCTTTCACAGCCTGGCACCCTGCCTCAGGAAGGAGGTTCAGGACAGCTTCGGGAAGAGGCTCACTGAACTGCAGAAAGCTATAACTGAACCAGAAGGGTGTCAGGATGAAGCCAACATGGGCAGAATTTACCAATGTAGGAGCCAAAGGAAAATTTCCAAACTGGCTTTCAACATGCTCTGATCTCTTATTTGTAGTTTTCAAACCTCTTGATGTGGAGCAACAACACTGAGATTCAAAAATCAAGCACAGGAAGTAATACTTCTCTCTACCGAAGGTACCATCAGAGGTATTGTTGGCTTGTGCGGCTACGTTCTCTTTACAGAGACTGGAGCCAGAGCCTGCAAGGTAAAGACTGAAGAGAGAAAGAGATCTGCAAAGTGGATCAGAGCCCAGGATGAAAAAATACAGGGGCTCTGGGAGAAAGAGATGGAAGACCCTGAGGACTGTCACTTGGAACGCAAAGGACTTGCGTATGTTAGGAAATGAATAACTCTTCCAGAAGCAAAAGCAATCAAGAGCAGGAAGCAAGAATTCAGTGACTCGCTTTTGTTTTTCAAAATGGAAGTGGCTTTACTGTTTTTCGAAGTCTAAAAGGAATATACTCTTATTGTATAAAAAATACAAAAGAAACACAAAGAAGGAAAAAAGCCTCATAATACATATACTCATATATAATCACTATTTCTATTAATATGTAGGCTTTCGGGCATTCTTACAATACTGTTTTATATAAATATAGATTATATACATATTTATATCCCCCTCATTCTTTTAATGGTTGCAGCATATTGTAATTATATGGATGGCCATAACGTATGCAACAAATCCCCTGTTAATGGGGATGTATTTTTTCCTCAAAATTTTCAGGAGAAATTCTTAGATAAAAGAATATATACATTTCAAGACTTTTGATACATATATTTTCTAACTATCCTTCCTAAAATTTATACCAATTTACATGTTGACAGGTTACTTTTAAAGGCATCTGCAAAAGAAAACAAATTTTTAAGACTGTGCATCCTGAACTCAATTATTCTCTAAGTTATAAGGACCTACGAACGTTTTTAATAGATGCTAACGATCACAATGATTTTACTTGGAGAAGTGTCATTTCAAACATACCCCGAGGTCATATAAGACACTTCTCCCAGTAACATCAAAGTGCTTTATAGACATTATCCCACTGAGTCTTTCAATATGCCCTTGACATAAATGTCAAAATTTATTACTCCCAATTTGAAGGTGAGAAACTGAGGCACAGAAAGAGCTGGCTGCATGAATCAGAACAAAAACCTCAGTGCTTCACTTACTATGCCAAGATGACTATTTTATTTTCATAGTGATAAATCTCAATTTGCAGCATATTGACAAGTCCAGCTACCGAATCAATTAAATGGCACCTTTTTTTTTTTTTTTTTTTTTTTTTTTACTAAATATCTATGAAACAGAAATCCAGCACTACGAGGAATCCTGGTGCCAGACTCCTGACTTCACACGGGTAAACAATCACTTGGCCTGATTTCTTAAAGCTTACCATGTCAACAGGCACAAACCTGTGGGAGAGGCGACCCTGGCATTTTAAACTTGCCCCACAAATAATCAAGAAACCGTGCTTTCTGTTTTATCAACTTCTCCTTACAGGTCTGAGCTGGGCTCTCAAAAGTTGATTTGTCTTTTGAGAAACAGAGACACATAATGCTGTTGAGATACATTAAACCAACTTATTTCATACCACAACCAGTTGGTATTTTCTAGAAGATCCTTGGTGAGAACTCACTGGCAGAAGTGGAGCATTTCTTAAACAGACCCACTTTTTGCCCTGGAGGGTTATACTCTATCTAAAATGGGAAGTAGGTGAATGTACAATAATTAGGGAAAACTGTATTGCTCTCTAATTGTGATAAAGTTGATGAGAAAAGTTGCCCCTGTTACTGCATATGATGTGCTCTGTACAGCTTGGCCTTCCAGGATCCTTAATTTAGATTTCCAAATCTGATGCAAGTATAAAACTAAAATTAAATCCCTCAAGCAAACAGAAGCTTGAATATCTCCAGGAATTTTTTTTTTTTTTTTTTTTTGCCTTTCAATCTTTTTCATTTTGGAGTTTTGTTTGTTTGTTTGTTTTTTAATTCATCATTTATGATTAGGTTTCAAAGCCAGATTTGCTCAATTGAATGAGAAGAGGATGGTTGTCGCTGTGTAATGGATGATGGTGTTTTAAGTATTGGAGGCCAACACACTCTTTCTTCTTTAACGTTCAAAGATAAATCCATCATTTTCTTCCCTACTGGCATATCTTCTGATATAACAAGAGTAATATTCCTTCTATAATTGTTCTTTAGATTTCTTCCCAAAGAGTTTTGACAATAACTGTTATCAAGGGGGTAAAATCACCCAGCCTCTCTGATAAACATGTTTTCTTGTGTTCCCACCCCAGCGAGTGCTTGACACTGTACTTTTATCATCCAGCGTGTGTTCAGAATGAGCTTAGAACAGCAATTGCCGGGAATAGGCAGGCGATAAACTGCATTGATTTAACACATCTTGTTTTCAATCATGCTTGGATTTTCTGAGCACGTATTTTTCCTGTACTTTGACTTGTAGCTTTTATCTGACGAGCTGATCCCTTTTCACTGGAAAATGAAAAGGTCGCACAATAAGACACGGTTTACTGGAACTTGAACACGCACCAGGGAAAGTATTTTAGATAAATACTGTCAGACATAGTGGAGCTGAATTTCAACAACACAACTGTTAAACAACAATACTTATTACTCTCCTAGAACAAGCTACCAGCATCTTATGGCTCTCAGCAGGGAAGAGCACCGAGTCAGGCTCCAAAGCTCGGAAACCCTTCTCTGCGCCTTTTGCTAACCGAGCAGAGTTCTGGGCCGAGGTCCCACTTATTATTGTTAACATCATGGTCTTATGTGACAACTCAAAAAACTACCGCCACTGTCACAGAGCTGTCTCCTCTAAACCAGTGGGCAGGTTTCAGAAGAGCTGGATGATGAAGTTACAGCACAGTTCTGCAGATAGACTGGGAGGAGAGAAAAAAATCCGAAGAAAAGTGACATGAAAGTGATTCCAAATAATCCATTAATTCTCCTAACAAGACAGGAAAGTACTTGTAACTGGCAGATATTAGAGGATTAAGTGCTTATTTGGTTATATTTTAATGGACTCAAAGAGAACGTATAACAAGCATGCTATGTGGAGCGTTAACAGTGGTCTTGCAGATGAGCCTAGAAGTTTTGGCCGACCTGAACTCCAACCTAAATAGCATTTGATATAAAGTAAATGAAGCCAGCCTTCTGCAGTACTGACCCAACCTAAGTGATTATTTTTACTGCATGTCATTAGCCTTCGACTCAGCCAGAAAGTCTCCTCTGCCTGAACGTTTGACACTGGAACCCTTCCCTTTATAGCCTTGACACACATTCTGAATATATCTCTATTCATTGTCTGCTCCAGAGCTTCTTGAACTTTCTCTGTTCACAGTACCTTGGGTGCCTCAGTAGTCTTTTCACAGAGCCCTCAAGCCAAAAGCAATGCCCAACAATTCTGTTTAATTAACTACTTAGGTCCAAACAGCTTAATATTGTTTATATCCTAACATCTTAATATTTATATCCTTAATATTTATATCCTAACAACTTAGCAGCCATTTGAAAAAATTAGAAAGAAATGGAAAGAAAAAATCATACAATAATACTTTCAATTCATCCTAAAATAATCACAAGGACTTACTCATGGGATGTGTGCTCCTGCTGAGCACAGTACAACTTCTCAAAGCCTGGAGTAAGATTGGACATCGACGCCCTTTTTTCTATTCCACCTTGATTTTCACAGGACACTTCCTTGAATCACAGCAACTGCTAAAAACTGAGCCTGGCAAAGCTATGACACCATCAAAAGGAGCGCAGTGCAATCTAATGTTGAGCTATGAACTACCTCAAACTAGCAGTTTGTCTGGTACCTGACAGACTTAAAGTATCACTTGCTTCCCTCAAATTTAAAATACCCCACATCACCCCTGTATGTTTGAAGAGACACCTAGGTGCGTAAGTCTAGGAAACATGGATCTACTCAGAAGCGTAGAATCAACTAAATGCGAAGATGCTATGAGAATCCATTGCATTCATTCATTGTGTCTTTTCTTGTATTATTAATATAATAAGAGCATCAGCTAACACTTCCTGAGGACTTAGTATGTGCCAAGCACTTTACATGGACTAACCTATCTGATCTTTACCAAAACCCCAAAGGGAAGTATTATTGTTATGCCTGTTATACAGAGAAGGAAACTGAAGCCTGAAAGAGTTAAACATCTTGCCTCGATCCACAGAGGTAATGAGTGAAAGGCTAGAGATTTGAGCCCAGGCAGTCTGCCTCCCAAGCCCTGCTCTTAACGTCTTTGCTAGAAAAGCCTAGTTAGGATAGCCAAGAGGCCTCCAGGATAGGTCTCTAACAATCTGGACCTGCAGTACTCTTCTAATGCTTTCCTTGCTCCCAGTATACCCCTCTATGTGCAGTCTATTCTAATTCTCTTCTTTGTCCCAACTTATGTCCTACTCCAGCCCTCATCTGACATGCCCTCATTTCTCTAACAGCCCACTTCTTGCCTCGGTTCCAACCCTTTTGGGGTAAGACAGAGCTAGATTATCATCCAGGCTATGTCACTGACCAGCTATGTGCCTTTTGGAAAAGTCACATTCTTTAAGTCTCCTAATATGTAACGTGAAGATGTGATGTGATACTATTTGTATGATGCTTTGCACACAGTAAATCCTCAATAGGCAGTTGTAATTACTAATAACAGAATACCTGACATGTGCTAGAAACGGGGGAGGTGTGGGGAATACAGGATTAATTAGACATATTTACACATTCGCCACTGTCAAGAAACTCCAGAGTCTAGAGGGGCAGAAAGACAGAAACAGAGTGCTACAACAATGTGATAAATACAATGTGAGGATGCAGTATTACAGGAGAACATCGGGCATGCTTCACTTGTCCTTGGGGTTCAGCCTTTCTTCCCCTTACTCACACTAACTGGAAATTACAATTCAAAGAATCCCACCACCTCTGATTCTCGAATGTTACTCTGAAACAGAGCTCTGTCTGGAATAGGACATAACGGTTTTAAAACAATATAAATTTTGTGACAAAATGGGAACAAAATACAGGTGGGAGACACCTAATTAAACTGGGATTTTTTTTCCCCAGACTTGAGATGTTTTACATTGCTTAATTAATTCAGTAAGATTGGACGCTTGCTATATACGAGGCCAAGTGCTAAAGGAAATGAAAAAAAAAAGAGAGAAGTACAACACAGGTCCTTCCCTATGCTGCTCCAGCTGGAGATGGTTCCATTTGAAAACTCTCCTACGCACCGTGATGTGCCCTTGAGGAGTTTATTTATTTATTTATTTTTGGCCATGCAGTGGCTTTTGGGATCTTAGTTCTCTGACCAGGGATCAAACCCGTGCCCCCTGCAGAGGAAGCAGGGGGTCCTAATCACTGGACCTTGAGGAGTTTATAATCCAGGGAAGACAGGCCTATAATCAGCCACTCAAAAAGGTACAAAACTGTAGCATTACTAATGTAGTAATAGTACATTGCACGGAAGAAGGAAAAATAATTATCTGTACTGGAGCCAAGGAAACATATACCAAAGAGGTCATATCTGAGCTGGATGTATAAGGATAAGTAGGATTTTTCTACTGAAAAGGATGGGGAAAGAATCCGAGGCAAAAGAAACAGCAAGAGCAAAGGCACAGAGATATAAAAGGACATGATGTGTTCAGGTAAGATTAGATATTCCAGTTTGGAAAGAGCATAGCTTATATATTGGGAGTAGGGTGTTGAAGAGTAACTGTGAGTAATAGTATTGGCCTTGAGTGCCTTGCTAAGAAATTTACCTGGTAGGTAACAAGGGGCTATTAAAGGTGTTCCATATCATAGGAGAGATACAATTAGATCTATATTTCGAAGACATAACCACAGGAGTCCAGTAAAAGGTGAATTTTAAAGTCAGAACTATCACAATAATCCAAATGGAAAATGAAAGACCAACTAATAATGAGGTGGTCATGGAGAAAAGGAGGAAAAGGTAGATTTCAGAGATATTTTTAGAACAGAAATTACATGAATTTAGTAACATGGTAGATGTGAGGGATTAGAAGAGAGTGGAAGATGACTCTGATATTTCTAATTTACCTGACTAGATGAACAGAGTGGACATTTATCAGGATAAAGAATGGAAGAAGAAAACTATATATGGGAGGGAAAATCGTGAGTTCTCCTTCAGACATGCTGAATTTTAGATACCAATAGGATATCCATGTGAAAATGTTTAGTAGACAGTTGGAAATAAAGGACTGATATTCAGGAAGAAGATCAAGGATGGAGTTAATTTTATGGGTAACACTGAGATACGGGTAATAGCTGAAAACATCGATGTGAGAGGAGAACCAAGGACAGACAGCGCTATGGGGAACACCCAACAGTTAAGGAATAATTTGAGAAAGACTCAGAGACAAAAAGAACAAAGGCAGGTCAAAAAAGTGGAAAGAATGTCAGGAGAGAATAATGTCACTGAAGTCAAATGAGGACCTTAAAACTGTCCACACTAGCTAGTGTAGCTGGGTAATCAACCAGGAGAGGTCTGGGGAGAAGCTGTCAAAGGAGACCACTCCAAAATGAAGACTCGTGAATGCTCTAACCCAGAGGCTCTGGTTTCCTTTGGTCTCACTCAATAACCCCCAAATACAAAGATCTGAACACATCAAGTAAGTAAGGGATGATGGCAAACCTGTTTGCCCAACTGAAGCTTAGCTAATCACAAGAGGTGTAAGAGAGATGAGAGGACACTCAGCCCTGATTGGAGTCACTTCAGTCCTAAAGGAAAGTGTAGAACTCCAGGTGCCCTGAGACAAAAACTATGATGCGAAGTTCACCGCTAGCTTCGGCCAGTTTCTGTTAGTACAGTAGGAGGGGTGAGGCTGATGGGATTTTCCGTGGCTGTCGAGTTTTTCTGCTCCCAGTCTTGAAGCCTGTCTTTTAAGAAGTGGATGGAACACAGCTGATCCCTCACAGCACCCCAGTGAGGCGCCACTGCTTCTAACCCACTCTAGGTCTGGACTTGTGAGCCAGGAGGACTGGGTCTCCTGGCCACAAAATACTTACAAAATACATTTGTTTATGTAACCAGAATTTAATCTTCTCCTTTGGATGTCGGTGGTCTTAATAGTTGTCCCTGGTGACTTACGATCAATAGTTGTTTAGTTAAGCAATTCGCTTGTTTTGGAGTAACAGTTATTGTGTGGGCAATGGGTATGTGGCCACTTCTGCAATAACCCCACATCTCCTGATGCAGTGAATGTTACAATCAGACGTTTGTTGCTATTAGCTCACGAGATGCTGGAATCCGATTTTGAAAAGCAAGTGATAAAGCACCACATAAAAAATAATGGTGTAATTACTTCTTGGTTAGGTTAAACCTACTGTGACGATAAAAACCAAAGGGAGCAGCAAGCATCATAAGTGGGTTTGCTGTAAATTTGACACCGGTTCTGACCTCCAGCGAGCAAGAAGCTTGAAGCTACCCACCTAAGCCAGGTGCACAGGAGAATACTTATGTTGCATATCTTTACCAAGTCTCTGTTTAAAAGCACTTTAATGAATGTACCCCGGGAGTGCCACGGCAATTCTCAAGAGCTAAAGAGAATGGACCAGTCACTAAATTACTGACCTCAGGCCCTCAAGAAAAGGGATTTAGAAACTTCATGGGAGAGTAATCACCATGCTGGTGTAATCTGTTCTCCAAATGTAGAAGAAGAAGAAAGTAAGGGGGTCTAATTGGAACATGGACCACACTGTCCGAGAGGGGAAGGAAATTCTGGCTGTGCTGTACGAGCAAACACTGGTAACCCACCGATACGCGCAGAAGAAACAAACCAGCCTCTGCTTGCAGGCTGTGATCTTTCACATCTCATCCCAAATGCTTGAGAGGCTTCCTCGATCCACATGAAATAACCGTGGGCGGGTGGGTGTAGGGGGTGGGGGAGAGCCTTAGCCACAGTTATGACAAGAACTTTTAAGGATGGCATGGCACAGTCCATGTGTAAAGATATCATGATTGTTTTCACTTGCTGCCTTTGATTATTTCCAGCTCTTGGGAAAATATTTAGTTAATATCTTTGTTTAGGCACTCTAAGAGTTGCAAATGGCTCTCCTAAGGTTTGTGCATTTTGAACAGACATTCCGACAGGATGCTGAAGACAGCATGAGCCCGCTGGTAAAGCAACAGCAGGCTAAGTTTTACTAATGAAAGTGACTTCTATAGGTTAACTTCTCAATGACAGCAATGCGCACGGAAATGCGAGTACTGTTGTGCGCTGATGGTTAGAAACGGGTATGAGCTTTTCGCAGGGCAACTTGGCTATCTATGGGTGGAGAGGATGAAAGATTAAGTTTAGAGACTAAATCATCATGAGTTTGGAGGCATCTCCAAATGGAGGCCCGGTGGCCACACAAACCACTTCTAACAACACTGTTTTTCCAAGTGGACACAGGCTCCCGGCAGTCACACCAGCCTTGTCAGCCTTCAGAAATGCCACCTTGTGTTTCAAGAAGACGCTGTTCTTGCTCTGGCTGCCCTGGACCCTCCTCTTCCTTCAAACTGGAAATAGACACTGAAATTCTCCAAACCGAATCTTCCAATTCTGTCTAGATTGATGGGTGCGATGGGGTGGCTTATAACGAATAATATATGAGAACAAGGGAAAAGAACTGACCTCCCTTCCATATTCTCTCTCTGCAATCTGCCTGTCCCATTGGAGGCTGGTGAATTTAGAGGAAATGAAAATACATATTTAACACCATGTGTGGAATTTACTTTTCCTGAGGCCACGGTGTCAGATATTGTTGCTGGGTTTTTCAGAGGGCTGGGGCATAGCTGCAGGGGCAGAGACTAGGCTTGATAAACTGCTGACCTGTTCCCGGATGGAAAATTTTTACGATTATATTGGGACAATAGGTACTGTGGCCCTTTAAGAACAAAATCAAACATACTGGATTGCATTTTTCGAAAGCTACCAAAACAACTTTTAGGGAAGAATACATTCTTCTAAGTCTCCTTTCTAAGTCTGGAATTAACAACTTGATCTTGATGCAGTCAGGTAGAGGGGCAAAAGCACATCCATTCAATCAACTTCAGAACTTTATTGCTGCAAAGATCCTTCCTTTTACAGCAAACACAACCAAGCTTGGAGACCCTAACTGATCAATGCAAGATCAAACTGCTGGTTAACAGTTGAATCAGAAAGTAAAAACTCAAATGTTGGAACCTAATTCACACCAGGTCCCACATCAGTCCTCCATATAAGCTTGATTTAAAATAAAAAGGATCATTTACTGAGAAGTAGTACTAGGCATTTTAAATTTAACTTATTTTTTTTCTTCAACGGCCCCAAAGGTAGGTATTCCTGCTTTAACAGATGAGAAAACGGAGATGGCGAGGGGTGGGTAGGCAATGAAAAGAAGTGTGACTGGGTTATATCTATGAAAAAAGACATCAAACCTGCCCTTTAGACAACATCCTCATTAACAGATCCATCTCCTTTAACTACTGACCATTTTCAAAGCCAAATGGCCCTGCCATTTTATAAAATGAATACTAACTGCAAGGAAGACCAACGAAGCCTCCCAGGATCTTGAAAGTATCATGGAGCTTGTCTACAAAGTGTCCACATCTTTTTTTTAACCATTGCCAATCTTTCTTAAAGTCTGTTTTGCAAAGGCCCCTGGAATTAAAAACAATGTGCTCTAATGTGACTTGACCTAAAATCTTGAAATGGAAACGTGATAATAATCGTAGCCCATAGGAAATGATGCATAGTTAGAATGTACCAGAAGCTGTGCTCAGTACTATGTTAAATATCATTAATTCTTAGCCATCCTTATGAGGTCTGTTCTGTTACCATCACCATTTTTACAGATAAAGGAAGACCCTGAGAATGACAGAGATGTGATGGATCCTGCCCAAATTTTACAGCAGTAAGAGCGGAACTGGGATCCAAACTTAGGCAGTCTCCAGTGCCCACCCAGTCATTCACCCTTTACAGTGGACCGCCCCTGTGGAAGCATTTAGCTAATACATTGGAAGGGATGATGTTATCTTGCCTTTAAGGCACCATGGAAGAAAACAAACAATAAAAGATGTCTCAAGCAAAACTATCTGGTTTTGACTTGAAAGTATATACGTATACCCACATAGGCTACAGAAAGACTTCCTGACTCCAGGAAGATGTGAGTTTAAAAAGGGAAACTTTCCAAAATGGATCACACCTAAGCCCAAAACCATTTTCTGTGAGGTGTATGGTGGTGATGGTGGTGATGTCACCCATAAAAGAGATGAGAAATGACACACGTTTCTCCATTACTACCTTCCACCTTGTTTAATCTCACCTGGCAAGTTTTCCTTAATCAAGGAACTTGAAAATTGTACGGAATCTTGAGGCAGCTCTGGGTAACACAGGTAGAATTCTGATATACTTTCTGCATTAACTGCTCATACCCAGAAAGGAGAAGGAAGCCTCTCCTCCTGGGTTGTCTTTTCACTGAAAAACTCATCTTAATTGAATCCACACAGCAGTTAACTATCTTCGAATTCACAAACCATTAATGCCCCATTTTCATAGAGCGTCATCTCTTCTTTCTGGCTTGTCGAGAGGCTGGCACTCTCCGGGCTGTGCTGCCAGGAATGTGAGATTCAGCAGGAATGGGGAGGGGACAGCAGAGAGAAGGGAGAGCGTCAAGGCGCTCGTCTTCACCAGCAAACGAGCATTCTGGGGCTGAGCAGGGGGAACAGCAGATAATGCTGCCCTTGCAAAATTGACATCCTTCCAGCACTGTTCCGTGTCAGCTGCAAGGGAATCACAAATAATGCCATCCTGCCATTCTTGGAATGTCAGTTAAGCAGGCTTCAAATGTGCCTACGAGGGAAGACGAGGTTTGCAAGTGGTCTTGTGGATGTAAAAAGATGGTATTAATGGTAAAAGGAAGGGGGAAAGAAAAACTGTTTGCACAATATCTGATCTGTTTCAAAGTTCCACTTTGCTTTCTCTCTCCAGGGCAGGAAGATCTAAGCAAGGTCTTGAGGTGTGTCCCCAAAAGACTCTCGTTAGGTTGCTCCCTGTAGCACAGCAGGTACCCGTGAAAGAGACCCTGGATTAACTGCCCTTCTGTGCCGGGGGCAGCTGGTTTCTTGAGGGAGAATTATGCCAGCTGGATCTCTTACCGAGCGTGTAGCCTCTTGAAGTCAGAAGGGTGTGAGATTATGTCTCTGATGATGAAGATATTTATAATTAGACTTGGTACGAGATATAAGCATATTTCTTACTGCATGGGGAACTATTTGGGCTCTATCAACACTTTTTTTAAATGTCATGAAATTGTCAGAAACCACTAGGAAGACCCATTTCCCAAAATAGGCAATGCCATCTTTCAGAAAGCCTGATTTTGCTTTTGAAATAAACTCAGAATCTGACCATGTTCCCCTTGGCCACGATTCTAAAATCAACTATGACTGTAATTCCGTGGGCACAGAAGGGAGACTCCTGACTTGCCACAGCCTTGACCTTGGGCTTTGGTACTGAAGGTACCAAATCAGGTCATTTGAATCCCAGACCAACCACCCTACAATGAAATCTACATTTGGTAGGAAATGATGCGAAAGTAGGGTTCTAGTTCATCTGCTAGTAATGCCGTTAGTTGTGACATAACCCCATAAGCTCCCAGACAGTTTAGGATTTAGAGGAAACAAAATAACAGTATTACATGAGGGAGATAAACACACACTGAATTAACAGCAGTTATGAGGTTCCTTTACGTGGCAGGAATATTTTCTTGGCATTGGGATATAGAATGTGAACAAGGAAGGCTGGGCATGCCAATTCTCTGAGTTTCATTTGCCTGCCAGAATACTTAGAGGTCTGGGCAAGGTAAACTAACTCTCCCACGTTTGTGCTGAAGGCGACGTGCCATTGACTTGTCCCAATCTGAGTATTAAATTATCTTTCCTCATGATGACACTGAAACTTTATAGAGAGCTTATTTTATAGTCAGCAATATGGGGCACTGGATTTTATTTCCCTTTGGACAATACGATTGTGGTTAGCATAACACAGTGAATCCAACATCAATCCTCTGTCAAAAATAGTTTTATGAAGGCCAGAGGGAGGGTGGGCATACCAGAGGCACACCCAGTTGGAGATATATAAACATTGAAAGAGAAACTAACATAAATTCTGTAAACAACAGAAGTCAAAGCTTTCTTGGGGTCATTAAAGACCTACATTTTAATATTCAAACAGTAGGATATTTACTGAAATATCAGATCAATTCTTAAAGGATTGCTGGCCCCAGGGGGTCTTATTTGTAGTCCTCTGTCCAAAGTCCATTAGACAGGGTCCCTGTCTTTAGCAGAGTGGATCCAAATAAATTCTAAGAGAGGAAATAGATTCCATTCTCTCTGTTTACTTTATTACTATTGATTTCTGAATTCCCTCCAATCTCTTTCTTAACTGAGCAGATAATATACATTTAGTACCACAGGTAATTATCCCAAATGAATCCAGTTTGCAGCTGGGTGATAAAAAGGAGAAAGGACACTGATAGATTAAACACTTAAACATTAAAAATTATGGCTGATTGTATTAATATATACAAGAACTTATAATATGCTCACTTTATGGTTAGATAGTTTCCTAGGCTAATCACAAATTCATCTCTACACTTAGACATATCTTATTTCCACTATTCTATATTTTATAGCATTATCGTAGAGTACAAATGCTAAAATAATAAAAACAAAATCATTTCAAGTATTTTTTAAACTCTACCTTCTACAGAAAGGAACCACTTAAACAATGTTTTTAAATATTTAAAAGGGATTAGAAAACTTAATTGCCAGAAATGACAATGGTTTTTAAAGCATCAAAGATAGAAAAGAGAACAAGGAGTGTATCATTTTTAAAGTATACATAAAACAACTTAAATATCTAGCAACAGAGGAATGGATAAATAAATTCAGTAAACCCACACTGTGGGAGATTATGCAGCCTTTTAACACTATGTTTATGAAGAAGTTGTAATGCGTGGGAAAATGCTTAGTAGGCTATGTGAAAAAAAACAGGATATAAAACTGTGTGTGTATACACATACACAGTATAACCACAAATATGAAAAAAATGTTTATATATATTTGTTACACGTAGAAAAATATGACAGAAATATATGAAAATGTTAGCAGTGGTTATCTCTGGGTGATGGGTATTGGACAATGTTCATTTCTCTTATCCTATCCTGTTAGTCTCTAAATTTTCTGTAATTAGCTTATATTATTTCTATATAATATATACTATAATCACTATAATTACATAAATATATAATGTAATTACTAAACAAATAATAGAAAGATGGACAGATGGACAACCGGCATTGGATGGTAGGTTTGACCCATGTTTTGTTTACTCCTGGTTCAAGGTTATCTGGGAGCCCTCACATGCCAGGGGTAACTGTTCTGGCTCCTGTTTGAAAATCTACCCACTTACGGGTGAGTTTTCTACAGAGTCCTACCAGACTTGTGTAAGTATCAAACACTCAGGGATCATCACATTTTTAAAGAAGGAATATGGTTATACAGATATTGAAGTCCTTCTGAAAGACAGCACAGTGGAGCAGTTAAGGGGGTGAATTCTGGAGCCAGACTGCCTGGGTCTGGCTACAGCTCCTCCACTTACCAGTTGAGTAACTCTGCAAAATGACTTAATTGCTCCATGTCTCAGTGCTTTATATGTCAAATCAGGACATCTCTACCTCATAGAGATGTTAGGAGGTTAAATGCATTAATATCTTTAAAACGCTTAGAACAGTATGACATGGTGTAAATACTTAAATTATTTGTTAAATAAGTAAAATAAAATTTTGACTTGTGTTAATCAGAATACAATTGCAAAGGAAGAAATGGACAAAATACATGTAAAACATTTGAGTTTCTGTGAGTGTTTTGATAAGCTCATCTGGGGCAGGAGTGTAACGTTCTGTTGAATTAAGGTCAGTACTCAGGACTGTAGTAGTTTTACATGGTTTTTCCATACTTGCCAAAGATCTGTCCATCATCCATTTCTAGGAATGTTGGTGATGATACTAAGGTTCAATGGAATACTTACTATGTGCCAGTATTGTTTGTAAAGCTTCGTTTGCTACTCTGTACTTAGACTCTAACATAAGACTCAGAACTAAATAGGTGTAAAATAAATGTGTACTGAGTGAAAAAGCCAGTGAATGAAGTACTTCACCCTGGCTGCATCAAGTTGTCCAAATCTGGACATATTTCCACAAAGGGAAATATTAAGAACTAGAGTTGAATCAAGTGTTAAATTTCTTAGGATCTAAAACTTATTTTTACTGTTATGATACGGAGACAATGAGATGGCATTATCAAAAGAGCGGGGCGATGAAAAAAACTATTTATTCTGAGAAAAATGTTGTAGCTCAGCACTCAAATGCCTTCCAGGATCCTTTTCCTGGGGCATCCATAAGGACAGAAGGAGCAATGGAAGTGGAGGTACCAAGACAGCCATGGCAGCACCAATAAATAGAAACAGCATGTCTCACTGGCCCTGTGGTTTTTTTCCTACCAGGTAGTGCATGACAAGAGAATGTCAAAGCAACTGAAATCAGAGACAACACTCGAAATAACGGTATAGAATGGTCAATTTTACTGTAATAAATTTCATTACTGAGAGAGGAAAACAACTATTTTTAGATGTCTGTTGTTTTGTGTGGATTTCAAAGTTACTCTTCATGCGTCTAATTTCTAAATTCATAGTATAACTTTTAGCATTTTGTGGAGGTCTTGGCTCCAAAGCAGCAAAAGAGAAGTGAAAGGTCCCATGGTTGTCAAATCTTGATAAGTTCTCAGTGTCACTTTTTTCAAATGTGGAACTGCTCAAACCACACAGATAATTATAGATGACCAGATTGTAACTGTTTTATTGCTTCTTTTTCCCCATAAATTTTAATTTTGGAAAGTTAAGTGAAAAATGTGGTTCCAATTTTCTACAAATTGCACACAATTTGGTTTTAACAAGAAAATAGAAAGAAAGGGTATGTTCTTTAAAGTGAATTATGAACTAGAGTTTGTTTTCGCTTGCTCAACACCGCAAGAATAATAAAGCACAAAATTTAGAAAAGATGCCTTACAAAATGGAAATCATGAACTGTAGTAAGAAAAGCGTAGAGTAATTTTTTATCTAAACATGGTTTAAGCAATCTAACAGGATAATACAATTGAGCTAGTCTTTCTCCCTCTGGTGAAACAAGCTGAAGTTAAAAAGGAAAGAAGGAAAGAATGAAAGGAAACAGGGTAGAAGCCGACAACCTTAATGCATTGTATAACAGGAAATCTCTTAATAAGAAAAGGCTGTGTACATCCCCATCTTATTCTCTCCAAAAGTGCCACTGACTACAGAACTACTGATATTGAAAACAATTAATATCGAAATCACTGGAATGCACACCTAGAAACAGAACAAAAGACAGGAAAGAGATCTTTAGTGGAAAGAAATTACAGCCATCTGCTGGGTTCTGGCTAGAATCTTAGAGTTAGATCAACATGCTTTCTGTATTCAAGGGAGCGGACCAGAACTAGCATGTTAGAGACAGGAAGCCCATGATGTGTGTCTACCACACCAAAACTACCAGCTGGAAGGCAAACAGTGAAATCAATCAACCAGCTGTTTTATTCTCCTTTGTGCCAAACTTTGGGTTGAATATATTCTTTGATTCCTTCAACTGACCACTGCTTTCATCTAATCCACAATGTAGACTATCTCTAAGTATAAGGCAAAATATATTATTCAGATAATAAACTGCTTCATCACAATTCTCAATCTCCTTTGATCAAATTGCTCCAGGGCTCATGCTATGCAATAGCACCACCGTGGCTTCCTCCAATTTCTACTTCCAAAAACGTTTACTTTCATACTGTGATGACCAAAGATCACCCTTGCTTTATTGGTATCCCATAAACAAAGCAGATCAAACCTTAACACAACTACTCGGTGTAATGTTGTACCCCTAGGTATTCTTTTTGGGCCAAAATGTAGTATTTGCTAAAATTTTTCTATCTGGGGCTAAAGTTCCAAGTATAGAGTGCCTCTGATTGTTAGAACACCAAGTTCTGACTTACGAAGGTCCAGCTATAAACTGGGACTTGGCAAACTTGGGCGTATTACTCATTGACTAATAATCCTATTAGTCAAAACTGCAAACTTCTGGTCAACTGCATATTTTACATATTACTGCACAAAGCTCTAGCAGAAGTTCACCATCCAAAATGTCCTTTGAAGGCATCACGATTAACAAGAGATGATTTACTCTCTTGAAATATAAAAGCTGAATTTTCCCATCCAGAAGTCAATAAATCTATGTGTTGGTAAAGAGGCTATTCCCTACCTGTAGCAATCAAGTTACGTAACCCTCAGGCAATGACTTTTCACTGTGCACAGACCTCACGTGTATCTCAGTCCCCAGTGTTTGACTGGTGATATAGTCTGATCGAAATGATGATGCAGTAAAATGGGAGGATTTCACAGCGAAATGCTCACAAAATGCAAAAAGCTAGCTAGAGGGGTGTCCACAGAAGGGCATCTTGAGAGGGAAGCAAACGAGAAGGCTTACTCACAAACCAAGGCCGAGGCATTCTTCATTCACTCATTTATCCTTCCAAACATTTATCCGTAAGAACTCCCTCACCTGTGCCTCCCACTTCAGCCTTGTTTCCACATCTACGACATCAGATCAAAAACACCATCCCGGGCTTCCCTGGTGGCGCAGTGGTTGAGAGTCCGCCTGCCGATGCAGGGGACACGGGTTCGTGCCCCGGTCCGGGAAGATCCCACATGCCACGGGGCGGCTGGGCCCGTGAGCCATGGCCGCTGAGCCTGCGCGTACGGAGCCTGTGCTCCGCGATGGGAGAGGCCACAGCAGTGAGAGGCCCGCATACCACAAAAAAAACAAAACAAACAAACAAAAAAAACACCATCCTGTTTACCTGACAAGGATCCCCAGATACTTGACTCTTATTTCTTTCTAAGAAAAAGTGTCTGGGCGACACTGGATGAAGGTAGGAAGCTCTACTCACTTCAGTGCAGGTAATTGTTCTTACTCAAAACTGAATGCAAGTGAATGTTCAGGATTTTCCTTAACAAGATGAATAAAAGAAAAATACGCTCAATGCCCTCAAATCTCTCGGCGGGAGCGGGGGAGCGGCATGGAATAACGGCAGGGAGGAGCAATGCAAACGAGGAGCTTAGGAAATCGTTTTTACATAAATTCTGGAATAGTGTAGAACATATTCTAAGAGGTAAAAATAAAGAGAGGGAGATGGGTGGGGCAGAATTTCTTAAAATATGTAATTTTCACATATAAAGACTGCCCATTTTTGAGACGCTGGAGCTCAATAACAAGGGGAGAAGGCAGGAGACTAGAATTGAAAGGAGTCCTACACCCTCAGTCCCCTAGGCAAAACCTTCTCCCAGTCCCCCGTCCCCTGGACTCCCAGGCTGGCTGCCCTCCCACCCCACCCCCACCCCCTGGCCATTTACCCAGATTTCTACCAGAGCATTTTATCAGTTCGAATGGCATCATGTGCCAACACAGCCTGCCCTCTATTTATTTTTGCTGTGCATTGGAGTCGTATTTGGATCCCTGGGCCTTTGCACCATACTTTGCACATAGTTGGCATTCAATAAAAGGCAGAGAATGAAACTCAAGGGAACAGCAGACTTGTCTCTGCTTTAGGAGGCTAATTTTATTTTCCAATTCCTAAACTTTTCTTGGGATTAGTTAGCTGAAGACCTAAAGGCAAGAGAAAGGACAGGAATTGAGAGGGCATTTTGAGGTATTTGATGGACCTGGAATTCTCACAGAATTAAAAGCCTGAGACTTACAAGGGACCCAGTACAATGCCTAGCACAAAGCAAGTGTACGCTTAAGAGCTGAGCACATGCACAGCACATCGCTAAGGGAAACAAGGAGGAGGGGAAAGGACTTCCTGGAAGATGGCTGCCATGGAGGGATGTCGGGAGACGCCGTGAAGACTGATGAGGGAATCTAGGACAGGGTCTAACAGTAGACGTGAACACTATACCCATATACTCAAACCACAGTTTGGTGAAAGATCACCTGACAATCACCTAAGACTCTAAATGAAAGGGTGTAGGTCAAGACTGCTGGTGGCTTTTCTATTGAAAAAAACAAAGTGTGAAATCAGATTTTTTTTCTTTTTTTTAAGGTTCTTTTGCTGAAATTTCTAACCTGGACAAAATGTCTGTGGTACTTTAACAGCTTAGAAAACTGAGGAGCAAAGCTTAGGGAATTTTGGAGATGGCCCAGAGTCCTAACTTACTGAGTGTGCTGTGCCCTGGAGGTGGGTTCACACCATCCGGTCATGGTTGAGCCCCTCAGATCCAGGCGCTTTCTCTTTGGCCAAATCTCAACCACAGCTAAATTTTCCCAGCCTCTGGAGGCGAAATGTTTGGGCTGCCTTCTGACCAAGTGTGAGATAGTTTTTTTCTGTTTATGAGATAGGCTACAGAACCTTTCCCAGGATAATCAGTCATCTTGACTGGTGACCCTAGCCAGAGGCAGACAAAACTGGGAGATCTAAATCAATGGATTTGTTTTGTAAAAATCACTCGACTCTAACTGGGACAAATTTGATTTGGTTTTAATTTTTTTTTTTGCCCTTTTTTTAATTGAATAACTTATTCCTTCTTCAAGAGTTACTTTGAATATTTTGCTTGAACCCATTCCTAATTAAAAATAATCTCTTTAAGTCTAAACATAATAGTTTTCTAATTTTCTTTTTATTCACCCATCCATCAACCTGTCCATTCAACAACTATTACTGAACTTTTTACTCTCCGCCAGGCATTGTGCTTGAGGTGATCAAAATGCAAACTCTATCCTTCCAGCTGTGTATTTTTCGTTCCTGAATAAATATTTGGCAAATAAAGAAAATGAGGACCGAGTGAACTAAGCCATGAAGAGGGCAAGTCCAAATAGGAGAAACAAGCAGAGAAGAGTAAAATGTACGCATGTGACATTGTCTGAACAGTCATACAAATTCTTAGGGAATTCTGCCACAGATTTAAAATGTGGGCATTTATTGGCTACTAATTCCTGTGGCCTTGAGGTTGAGGTCTGGCCATTTTTTTAAAAAACACAAAAACCCAAAAAAACAGTTGATGGGACTTTTCTGTAAAAATGATGACTTCTGACCCAGATGCCCAGAAAAGAAAATAAAGTGGGCTCTTCCCAGATACCCCATCACCCTCCTCCAGGGGCTGAGCCAGAGGCCTGTCTTCTCATGGTTAGCCTGGAGCAATGCTTGGCTCAGCTCTGACCCGGAGGTTGGCGTGATGCGGATGACAAGGCCACACATCTGCTCACAGAACTGGAAAGCCTCAGTAGGATCTAGGGCTTCAGAAGGCATGCATCCTATATTCTCTAAAGAGAAGGAGGGATGTGTGCTGTGTACCCCACAAGAATCATCACAGTGCCACCCTTTTAGGCTTACCCTTGCACTCTCATTTCTGCACATGTACAGCCTTCCTTCTATTGCATCAAGTAAGACCTCTAAGTATCTCTCATTCTAGTAGTCACTGAGGAAAGTATGGGATGAATTGAAATTTGAGAAAATCAGACCCTTTCGACTATAATCTCCGTGAGGGCAGGGCCTGTGCCCATCTGATACATGGTATCTCCAGTAAGTAACATATGGATGATGATTAAAAAACGTCTGCTGAACGAATGAAGGAATGAATGATCAGCGCCCAGTGCCCCACTTCACGTTACCTTTGGGCTAAATACTGATGATAATGCTATATGCTCAGGACTCTGAGGCCAGTCTGCCAGTAGGCAAATCCTGGTTCTGCCACCTTCTAGTTGCGTGACCTTGAGCAAATTCTTAACTCCTCTTTGACTCAGGTTCTTCACGTGGAATGTGGGGATAATAATAGTACTTGTCTCACAGCGTTAGGTTTTTTTTAAGAACAGATGTCTAAAAATATGTCATATGCTCAAAACAGTGAGTGGCGCATAGTAAGTACCTTTCAAGTGTTAGCAGCAATAGCTGTTGTTATTTGTTAATGAGAATCGGGGGATTCATTCAGTCAACAAACGTTTTTTGAGCATCTACTCTGGGCCAGAAATAGTACTAGGCACTGCAAATACTCTGGTGAACCCAACAGAAACAGACTGTCAGATAATCAATTCACAGATTGAGAACTACTTAAAGTCATCAGTTATAAGAACTCCCATTTCTTGAGTCCTTAATGTGCACCATTTATAATCTGCTAAGTGTCTTACTCATATTATCTATTTTAATCATTACAACAAACTAGTGAAGAAGATATGTTTATTTCCCCCATTATTCAAGATAAAAAAATAGAATTTTAAGTAGTGAAGTAACCTGTCAAAAGCCAAAGAGCAGGGCTCTTGTCCACTCATTCCTTCAACAACCACTGGGTACCGCTGTATTCAAGACTCTGTGTTGACAAGAGAGAACTAGTACACACAAGTAAAATCACAGTGACAGCCACAAGTTTGTTTTTCAAAATCAGCCTGTCTCAAAAGAAGCACACAGCAGAAAAGGATTATAATAGATGAGCTATGATATGACATTTATCTCTATTTATTTGGGACCATACTAAACAACCAACAGTTCATTTTGACACTCTGTTTGCCAACAAGCAAATAAATAGTGCTTTAAAACGATTCAAACACAGCTGCCATTTAAAAGCATCAATGATTTTTGAAAAATATGATCTATTAGAAAAAGTAATCTTGGTGTTCTTTTTAATTCGGGCACTGCAGAAGCTAAGTAATCATTGTTGCAATTAATCGCCTTCTTGTTGCTTGCCACTTTCATTACAAGAAATTAGAGGGTAGAAGCAATTATACAGTATATATTTATTCAAGCTAAGATGATTTGACATCATTTATTGTATTTGTATTTCCCAAACATTGCCTGATTATTCTTTTAAAACTAACATTCCTTTAGCTGCAAATGACTTAGCATAGTCCCTGTAGTGACACACTTGATAATCATGACTCAAAAATGTGGAGTTGGAAGGGGCTGAGATAATATGTTGTCCCTCCCATATTTATCACCACACTTCCTGAATCATCCAGCTTCGTAATGATTATTTCTTTCCATTCTTTGTACTGTTTGGCAACTACGTGTTTTGTGAATACCTAAGAATGTTTATAAATATTCTCTTTCCTTGCAGCCAATAAATCCTTAAAATTAACAGACAAAGTTTAAATGACTTCTGCACTTCACCAGTGTCTCCACTAAATGTACCACACATCTTGCAATTTCAATATTCGCAGTTTAAGGCTCAGTGATGACTTTCAATCTTACTTTGTGGATAAACAAGGAGGGGTATGCTTTGCAGTTTACTGAAAGCTATTTTGTGAGTAAGTCTTGTTGGTTAAACGTTTTATTCTTTCTGCTTCTCCATCCTTCCCTCTCCATCCACCTTTATTGACACGAGGCATTGGCCTCTTGTTCCATGGAATTTTTTTTTTCTTTTAGAGCCACAAATGGAGAGACAAATATTATAGAAACAACAATTTCAAGGATCTGGTGCAATGACATGGATCAATGCTTATTGAAATTTCAGGAAGCTTGATCTGCTGAGAACATAGTCAGCTGGCATGGCTCATATTTCTAGATGATGATCACAGAGTGGCTGGGGGATGGGGTAGGGAAAGTGAAGCTTCTGGGCAAATGATAGCATGGCTTTAGCACTGGGGAAAATCCACAGATGCTTAGAAACAAAAGCGTGTCTGAGTGATGCTGTGCAGGCTAGAAGCGATATCCATTTATATACTGTTCTAACTCTACTGTACTAATTGCTATTTAAAGAAGCCCTCCTGCCCCATCATGCTCTACCAGATCACACTTCTTATTTCTTTCATAACACTTTTACCAGTCTGACAATTATGTTATTTACTTCTTAAATTCCATGTTGCCTTCCTTCTCTTACTAGAATATAAGTGTCTTGAAGGGAAGAACCTCACTTTTCTGGGTCACAGGGACTAAAAGATGCCTGAAAGGTAATTGGTATCAAAACTTTGTTATTAAATTGGAATTTGAATGTTATTCCACTCTCTCCTCCAAAATAAAATAAAATAAAATGAGAGCAAAATATTCACTACTAATAGGATAATCAAAGTCTAGAAAGAACCTAGACTTCTTCAGCAATGAAATACATTCTACCATCTTAAAAGAGTTACAGTGATGACTGCATATTGTCGAGTTAATGTGTCAACATCTTAAACATTAGAGATAAATTTATAAATTCATAATTGGTGAATATGAATGTCAAAGTTTCACGCCATATTAAAGATTTCGGGGCTTCCCTGGTGGCGCAGTGGTTGAGAGTCCGCCTGCCGATGCAGGGGACACGGGTTCGTGCCCCGGTCCGGGAAGATCCCACGTGCCACGGAGCGGCTAGGCCCATGAGCCACGGCCGCTGAGCCTGCGCGTCCGGAGCCTGTGCTCCGCGACGGGAGAGGCCACAACAGTGAGAGGCCCGCATACCGCAAAAAAAAAAAAAAAAAAAAAAAAAAGATTTCGCTCAGAAACAATAATACTATGGCCTAGTCCCAAAATTGTCTTAAAATATAAAATGATGCCACGTCAAAGCAAAGTGGCATAAATGTGTTGCTTTCAACTTAGTGACTTAACAAAGAAATACAACAGATGCAAACGTCTTCAGACAAGACAAGAATTCTTTCCAAATATGAGAGCCCATTACAGAAGATGAAGATCTCTTTGGTCCCTAAATGAACCACACCACACGGCGTCGGAATTGTCATTAGTTACTATAAGGCAATGAAGAATTTATAAAATCAGAGCCAATATGTTATTAAGACCAGGCACAGTGGATTTAAGGCAATATAGATTTCTGAGCTATTTATTTATTTATTATTATTATTGCGGGTCCCACTGTCCCAGCTGCAACAATCCCAACTCTGCAAGGCCCGTGTAACACGGTGATAGTATCTGAGAAATAATGAGCTGAGGAATGCTGTTCTTTCTTTCAGAGCAATCTCAGGTGCGATCTTATACTGTAAGGACTGGATCAATACACCCAGCAGCAAACCGCTCGATACCCCCTGAATTATTGCTTCATTTTTCTTCTTATTATAGATGAGTTGTGTTATTATTTTCCCCAAATCAATATTTTACAACCTTTTTTATCCGTTTCTCCATAAATTTTGTGATTACTTTAAACTGGGAATTCCGGTACACTAAATAAGATGCAGTATTTGAAAGGGATGGAATACACTGACATGTTTTTGTTTTTGTTTTACTCTTTTACATACAATGCCTTGTTAAAAGGCACATCGTAATCAATAGCCAAAGGAACGTTTTTACGGGGAAAAGTTTAACATAACCCTGCGCTTGCAAAATAAAAGTGCAAATCCTTTAAAACAGCAGCAGCCCAAACAACGCAAAGCTAAAAACAACAGAAGGAGGCACGATTGATCAAGCACTTTGCATCTGAAATTTCATTCCTAATGCTTCGGCTCCCCTCCAGTTTAAGGGCCAATGCAATTCCCTTAAATTGTTTCTCACAAAGGAGATAACTCTATGCACCTTGGAGAGATTTAATTGGCTTCTACAGCTGTCCCCTGCTAAGTGTTTAAAACATCAGCAAATCAAATCATGTAAACTCATACCCTGTTCTGCTGTCACTTTGCTCCAAGCTTGATTATTTAGCTGTTAACGTGAGCAGCACCCACACTTAAGGAAAGAGATCGGGTATATACTCCCTCCGTGAGCTCCGGGATGACTTAATTCTATGCTTCCTATGAAATCACGTGTGTTATTTGGCAGAGATGCTCAGTCAGTGGTAACTAAATAATCATTACAGTGCAGCCAGTGGTAATTACATGGTAATTCACACTAACTTCATAATAAGCACTGTATTTTTACTATATCCATCTGAGGATGAGGCAGAATCATAGTCTTTCATTTCTTTTTAATGCCACCCAAAATAAAAATAAAGTAAAATCATTTTAAGGACGGGAGGACAAGGAATATAACCGTGGTGAGTTAAGCTACAGATTTCATTAAAGAAATACTTAAATCCATGAAGTCTAATTAGACATGACATCCCAGAACTCACAAACAGTACTTCTAATAAACTCATTAAAATCTTTGGTGGCTTCTTTAGAAAATGGGAGGATATTATATTATAGGCTGTTATATTACATTAAGAGTTTATAATTGTATACGGCCTCTTCTCTTTTTATGCAAAAGGCTACGAAACTTTGTAAGAATAGTTCTGCTTAAATCAATGAGTCTTAAACAACAATGTGCTTCTTGTAATATGCACTTAATAATGCAATAAACTGTCCTAAGTGGTATAGGATAAAAGGGGAAGCACTTTATTCCGACTGGCTGAAAGGTATCAGGATAAAGGGACTCAATTCCTTACAGCATTGCCGTGCACAATTTACACTCAAATCTCCATTTACATATATATTATTTAATTTGGGCAATTATCAAGTCCTGAAACCACTTTTCCATTACAACCTGGACCCTTAGAAGGATTCACACCATGAATGCATCATATATAAGTATACAAAAAAGTAGTCTGAGCGGAAAGCAGTGGGAACAACTGTAATCGAATACTTATATTAGTAGATTAAATTAGGTCTGTTTTAAATGAGCCACCCTTAATTAGCTGCAGTTAGGAAAGTGGAATTAATATATTTTACTTTTTACTCTACTCATTACATTTAGCATCAATGGACAGCTTAGCCCATTTTTGCTTTTCACCAACAACTGAGTGCCTTTTTGGGAAGGTCTGGAAAAAAAAAACAAACTCGTTTATTTGAATTCGAACATAAGCCCCAAGCAAGATTTAGAGCAGAATCCCCTTATACAATCTGGATTTTTTTATGAACTGGGATATGCCACTGATACAGTGATATCCTTCCCAGATCGCTGCAGGACAGGCCTATAACAATTCACATGTTCATTCACTGTCACCAGTCAGGCAGCAAACAGTAATTGAAATACCTCACTGTGCCAGGCACATAGCAGAGATCTCTTCCCAGGCAGATTTTAATCTTGTCCCTGGATACCATCATCTTGCAAGTATTTCCCTCTCATTGCCCCTAATGATGGTGATTTTGCCTCCAAGCCCACTTAGTAAGCGTAAGATCACTAAATGCAGCAAAGCCTGACACATCTTATCTCCTCAAGGACTTCCAGAGAACTGAGATTTAAAGGCAGAGTGGAGGGTCCACAGATGTCCTCGTTAAGTTACTACAGGCACTAGACATGAGAATGTGGAGGGGACAGTATATTCAGGCAGACCCCGCCAAGTCCCTCCCTGATCTGGACCTTGGGAAAATGACCGTCTAGTCCGATGAGGTTTCCCAATACTTTTTGGTGACCAATAGATGTCCTGCTCTTAAGCTGGGCTTTCACAAAAATATAGGATGAAGAAAACGCCCTTAGATTGCAAGGCTCCACTTCATCAATGGTAAAATGGCACTTGACTTTCCTCTCGGAATTTGATTTACTCAGAGGCGAAGAAAAGCTCCTTCTTCTCTTGTCAACAAAAAGTCAAGAATGTAAACAAATCAGAACAATGGTGCCCATGACACTTTTTTAAAAAACAGATCACATATCGGAGGCCCAAGGAATCAAACATGCTATACTATCTCACCCGTTCTTTGAAAGGTCAAAGATTGACGACCTTAATTCAAAACGAGCCTGCTAAATACTATGGTGATGTTGGTTGAATGATTTTATTATCCATGCAAAAATGTGATGTCTTTACATATTCATAAATATGGAAGTCCATTCACAAAATAATTAGTTAACTCCATTTATGTATGATTTGTTCCGGTTCTGTATACAAATCAATTATATGTCGGTCTGGGAAAGGCTCTTCCTACAGGAGCCTCAGTAGCCTCCTCTACAAAATGGGCAGATTGGTTCAGGACATCTCTGAGGGCCTTTCCAGCTCTAAAATTCAGATTTATGAGAGTCTGTTTTTCTCAAACCCTGTTTTGATAAGATCTGCCACTAAGTGAGCACTTACTACATGCCATGCACTGTGCTAAGCTTTTCACATGCATTATCTAATCGAATCCTCACAGCAATCATATGAGATATTATCATCCCCATTATAAAGATGAGGAAACAGAGTCTCAGACTGGTTAAGAAGATAGCTAGATTCAAAGTGGGGTCTGTCTTAACTCCAGAGATCTACAGTCATACAGCTTCTTTATAACCAAATGAGCCTAAGGGGATACACACAATGTGGAGACAAGCCAAAGAAAAGGGCTCTGGTATAAAGATTTACCACCAGCTGAGTAACTTTAGCCAAGTCTTTTAAATTCCGTAAGCCTAGTTTTCATCTTCTATAAAGAAATCAACAACTTGGGTAATTAGGTTATCTTTAGGGCTCACATTTCATAAATTTATGGCTAGATTTTTCAGTCATTTTTTCATACATTTTTCCATTCGTTAATTTGACTAATATTTATTGAGTGTTCCCACTGTGTGCTAGGCACTGTACTAGACACTGAGAACACAGAGGTGAACAAGACGGACAAAGACCCTGCCTTCATGGAGCTTATATTCTAGTGAGAGGCACAGACTGTGCACAAGTAAACAAAGAAATAATCCAGATTGTATCAACTGGTGGTAAGTGCTATGAATAAAATAAAACTGCTATGTATAATAAAAGTGCAATGCTGGAGAGGCAGCCTAAGACTCTAGAAGCCTCCAATCTAATTAGTGAATCATAACCGTAGAAAACTTAAAAAGCGAAGTAAAAGTATTTTAAGTTCATTTGTAGATGTAAAAATATGAAATAGCAAAGAGTCTAATCAGTTACTTGGAGTGATATAGATCTGATATCAGACCATCACTAGGTGACCTAAATGACTCTTTCTTTAATTAATTTTTATTGGAGTATAGTTGCTTTACAACGCTGTGTTGGTTTCTGCTGCATGGCAAAGCGAATCAGCTATACGTATACATATATCCCCTCTTGGATTTCCTTCCCATTTAGGTCACCGCAGAGCAGTGAGTAGAGTTCCCTGTGCTATACAGTAAGTTCTCATTAGTTATCTGTTTTATACCTAGTAGCGTATATATGTCAATCCCAATCTCCCAGTTCGTCCCAAGCCCTTCCCCCCCCTTGGTATCCATACATTTGTTCTCTACCTCTCTCTAAACCTCACTTTTCATACCCGAAAATGGGGCTAAAAATACTTGTCCTACCTACCTTGCCAAAGAGAATTGAATGGGAAAGTCTTGGTCAACTGTACAGACTGCATTGAGGTAAATTTATTTAATTACACAGACATAAGACAAAGATGAGACAAAGAGGCTCAACAGCCAAGCCTGTACTTTGGTCCCTGACTTGTAACTTTCCGACAAGTCACAATAATCTGTTAGCTTTGATGCCAATAACTTTATGAAGCAAAATTTCCAAGTCTTCCTCTGAGTCAGTGCACGTTTCATTCTTCTAGTCTTAAACAAACTGGAGAAGAATGAGACATACAAGTTTGCTCAGAACAGATTCTCCAGGGACGCTTTCCTCCACTCAAACCCCCCAATAATGTCAAATAGTCGGCCTGGCCTCAGTGAGCACTTTTAAAATCAGCTAACACTAAAAGGAAACCATGCGCATGTGTAGAATGACTGGGAGGCCTTATTCTGTGCAGATACTTAATGTAAGTATATTTCTGGCACTAAACAAAGGCCTAAATTAACTCCATATTAACTGGGAGTTGAGGCTTCCTGACACTAACCACCGAGGCTGATCCCAGGTGGCTCTTCCCCAGCAGGTCAGGCCTTCCACGCATGATATAAAGAAGCAAGCCACAGTTGATGTAACAGGAGTTACATTTGGAGGTCAAAGAGCAGTGGGTATGAGGGGAAGTCTGCTCTTCTGTTGTTGTTTCTGCACACAATTTAGGGAGTCCCAGCTTCTGTCTACTCCCTCACCATTGAGAGGTTTGGCAGAAATTCTCCAATCTGACATTAATGGGATGGTTTCCACCTGCACTTTCAGTGCCCTGACTAATAGAAGATCCACTTAAGATCCACTTTATTCAAATCAAAAATACTATGTGGTACAGTATTCAGTTCACACCAAGGATCGCATATGCCATAGGACCCCCCACCAATAGGAAAGATGGATCAATGTGCTGACATATATGGAAAGAATACCCTTCTTAAAAAAAAGTCCCCTTGTTATATATTTGAATAATTTTGAAGTCTCTCTTAAGACAAAGTGCTTTCCCAATTATGTTATTTTTAAACTAGGTACTGTTTGGGGCATGAGCCAGCTATAATCCATGGTGATACTTAAGAGGTCACCTGAAGAAGAAAGTAAAAACAACAAGGACGATTAGAAAACGTACATAAATGTAGAATTTTTCCTGGATCTCTCACCATTACAAATGTTTGTCAAAACGAGATTTTCAAAGATCAGCTTTAAGAACATTGCTGAAGTGGCTATGTTTGGAGATTAAAATATAGCAAATGGTTAGTTATGGCTTTGATAAAATTTTCAGTGAAAGCATCATGTACAGATTCAAAAAGAAGATCTCAAACAATGAACATAGAAGAGAATATGATGGGACTAAAAATGGCTCTGACTTTGACAGTAAAAAGAAAAGCACTAATGTTAAAGATGGCTGTAATGAGTCTGAACAGAAGTGTAAACCCTAAAGGTGGAAAAAGTTATATTTGTAAATGTTGTAAATTATGTATGTGATTTTCAATATGTATACTTAACTAAATTAACATGTGAAATACTATAAATAGACAACTGATAATTCACTGGTATCTATAAATATGCATATGGCTAACATGGTCCTAAAACAGAAAACCTTTTGTTAGGAAAATGAGGGAACACCTTATATCAAGGTGTTATATATGCTCTATTCTGGCACATACGATGTTGAAAGTTCTGTGAAAGAAAAGATGTGGTTATCCAATGATAGGAGAACAATTAGGTAAATTATGATGTGGCCACAAAATGGACTATTACATACCCACTAAAATGCATTTAGGAGGAATTTAAACTAATAGAGGAACGTTTACTTTACAATTCAAATTACAAAGTAGGATACAAAATTATATACATATACTGTGATTCACTCATAAAAATACATAAGAGTTTATGAGAAAAATATTAGAAGAAAGACTAAAAAATATTAACAGAGGGATGGGATAATGGATCTCTTCATATTTCTCATGTTTTTTCAATTTTCTATCCTATATGAATATGCATGATGTTCATAATGATACGATTCATTTAAAATATGTAAGGCTCCAGGTCCTGTCAGACCTCACCTGTCCTAGAAATACCCACACTCTCCCATCACTAATGATCTAATTTAGGGGATCACATAATTCCAAAACTGAATAAGTGAAAGCAATACCCCAGGGGGTTACAACTGTGCAGGCTATGGTATCCTTCCACCAGGGTCCAAATTCTGGCTCCTCCATTTATTAACTACAGAACCTTGGGGAAGGCACTTCACCTTTCTAAGTGTTTTTATCTTTAAAATGGGCCAATAATAGAGTCAGCCTTACACAGATTCTCAGGGGGGAAAACATACCTTACATTCTAGTAATACAGACAGGAAGAAGATGGAGAAAGAAGATAGAGTGGGAAAAAACAGTATAGAAGTCAAGAAAGGCTGTTGGAAGCCCACAGGGTAGAGAGAGGAAAGGAGTTCAAAACTCTAGTGAGAAATGCTGCTATCCTGGGGAAGGTGGTTTGGGAGGGGCCTGCATCGCCCCACCTATTGTCATAATTTTGGACTTCAGTTTCAGACATAAGTGTTTTAGATGAGTTTTCATTTTTACTTATGGAAAGTACAGTAGTGCTTCACATAGTGGGGGAAAATTTACAGAATTCATTGACCCCCAGAAGTGGTTCAGGTAGAACAAACAGCTGTGTGTCAGGGGGTTGGTCCCAACCTCTGAGACTCAGGCCATCTGAGACAGGAGGCCTTCGGAGCTACTTCCATGCAGTCAGCTGGGGTGACTGATGAATCCCAACCAATAGCGATGCCAAGAACGAGGGTATGGGACTAATGACCCTGTGCTATATGTTTCTCAGGAACAAAAAGAGATGAGAACCCAGATTCAACGTATCTACGCTTTAACGAGAAGATGAAGCTATATCTCACGATGAGATTCTACTGAAGTGTGAAATGATTATGAGAGACTAAAAACTGTTTTAAATTCATAATGCCCTGATGTTTATGATAGTTAAGTGAGAGAAAAAATTAATATTATGTAAGGTATCACCCTATTTCGGTAATGACGCAGATAATCTGCATAGGAAAAAGACAAGACATATGCCATTAAAAATAATATGAATAGCTAACATGTACTGTTTATGTTTAAAGAACTGGCAGAAATGTGGGCAATTTTAATACTATTTTAATTATTTTCTGTTGGTGCTTCCTAAATTATCTGAAATCAGTGTGGGCAACTTTGCAATAAAGAAAGAAAAACAAGTTTTAATGCTCTAGTGGGCACCACACCACTTAGTTAACAATGAACAGAAAGACGAGTATCCGTACCACTGTAACTGTGGACAAATAAAATAGAAAATAATCCTCCATCCAACATTTGGAATATATCTTAGGAAAGGAGAAAAAGAAAAATTTATTTTCATCTCCCTCCCACTCACTGTCCTCCATTTCAGGTACATAGTTTAAAAACTGAAGGGTTAATTTATCATGATGCTGGGTAAAAAACAAAAACAACAGCCTTGAAAATCTCCAAATAGTTTATTGGCTCTGAAAACCAAATCATGTTATATTATACTAAATAGATTAGAGGTTCAAGACTTTATAGTATTGCATTACCTTGGTAAGAGTGCATATAAAACTCAGTTCCTACCTTTATTGTTAATAGCTTTCTAATCCCTGACTAGAAATTTATAGTTTAGAAATGGCAACACATCTTAAAGATTAAAGCCATGTGACAAGTAGTTCATGTCCCTTAATAACCAAATCACATGCCTTAGATTGGGGAAGCTTATCTGCCTTTTCCTTCTATACGGTTTCATTGGTAGGAAACACTTTATATCCCTATTACATGAATGATGAATGGGACTGTTGGTTATGGTCTGTTATTTGCTTGGCTGTAGTCAATATGTTTTCTTTGGACAGGGATTTCTGTGATTTATCTCTCTCCTGGCCTTATCACTTATTAACTCTGGGTAGACAGGAAAAAGCCAAGGTTGTATATAAGGCCTAGTGGCCATTTAGACCTCTAATGTCAGTGAAAATATCCCTTTTAATGATCCTGTTACACTAGCTACTCAAGTCCTGATTATACTCCACTCCAAAAAGGAAATAAAGGTCGTATTTCTTGGAAAGTATGTACATAAAATATGCAAAATAATATGCTCCCTTCAGACCAGCTCTATTCTTTGCAGAAACGGCTTTCATTTTATAGACGTCACAGAAGTACAATGGGTTACTTTTAGTGATTCTTGTTGCTGTTGTCCCCATTATGGCACCAACAGTGTTTAAGTTTACAAATGCCAGTGGGTTCAGGATCACCAATCACATCAATGTACATCAGATCAGGAGCAATCATATTTTGTGAAAAAATTCCCTTGGCAGCGGAGAAGAAGCTTGGGACTTAGCCTTTGGATCACAAAAGCAAAAAGAATAAACATTCCCTCTGCCTTGAATTCTTTTCTTTGTGTGTAAATGGCTCATTTGGAGTAATATTTGAGACATGTGGACAGGAGCAGCCTGTTAATTTTTCCTTCTTCTTGGGTCTTTTCCAATTAGGACACTGCTAAGGCAAAACTGCTAGTCAAGTGTTCATTACACAGCCCTCCTTCAGCTGAATCCTAAGTGAAAACAATCTGATATAAAAGAAAACGCTTTCTTGACTTCCTTTCCTCAATTCTTCCTGAGTTTGCTTAGGCCTGTCTTTATAACAATTAACATATGTGTGGAATATTACCCTTTACAAAACCTTTTCATGCCCATTCTTTCACTGATACTCACAAGACCCTTCGGATGCCCAGAGAAGGAAGGACCCCACCGTCTATTAAGTGGGAGGAAGTCAAAAATCTGGGCCTGAGCCCTCCATCCCCTCACCCCCACGTCCAACACATCTCCAGGTCCTGTCCACTTTCCCTTTTAAATACCCCTTGAATCCTCTCACTATATTCCATCTCTACCCATTACCACCCAAAGTCAAGTCATCAAATCTCTTTCCTGGAATACTGCAATGGCATCCTAACAGGTCTTCCAACATCCATTCTGGCTTCCTGTGCTCCAGTCAGCCAGAGTTTTTTGTTTTTGTTTTTATTTTCCCAAAATGAAAGTCTGGCTATGTCCACCTGACCACTTAAGGATTGCTCCTGAGATGACAACTAGACTCCTCCCGCTGGCTACAAGGCTTCAAAGGCTTGTCTCTGCCCAATCTTCTCTCTCACCATTCTTTTCCTCTCTCACCATTCTCTTCCTCTCTCTTGATTTTTCAGCTTCACTGGAATTTTTACAGCCTTCCAAGATGCCACGTTTCCTCCCATTCAGAGCCTTCTTACATGCCTCTCTCGGCTGGAGCACTCGTTTTCTTTCCCCAACCCCACCTGACCCCTATCCTTCATCAATTGCCAGGTTAACTCTTAATCATCCTTCAAACCTCAGCTCATGCATCTTTATCTGAGAGAAAACACCTCCAACTGACCTACTGGCAGTCCTTTGTTTTATTCTTGTCTGAACCTCTGTTCCTGTTTTTCTGGGCACTTAGCAGGTTTGAAATTGTAAACTTATGAATATCCACGTTCCCTCTTAGACTACAAGATCCCTGAAAAAAGGGACTGTGTGTGGTTTTGCTCAACATGGTTTTAGAACACTGCCTAGAAGAGAACAGGCAATCCACAAATATTTGTGAGATGAGTGAATGAACTAACAAAAGAAAGTCATAAAATCAGAATTAGAACCGAGATCTTTTGATTCTGACTCGAACGCCTAGAAAGAAACAATTTCCTTAATCAGATGAAAGCTGGCACACATATAATACCAAACAAAATGTGCCCTAACAACCAATTCTTTGCATTTTGAAGAGAAACGTTCCTATTGTCTGCTTCTCTCTTTTTGCATTTACTTTTAGGGAGCATTCATACCGTACCAGGCACTGCCAGGAGTGTGTTACATACATTTACTTATTGACTCCTTAGATGCAGGTACTGTTAAAATATCCTCATTTTACAGACAAAAAAATGAAGCGTATATATAATATAGATCGAACTCCATTTTTTTTCTTTAACAAAAACCCCAGTGACTGTGTTCTCTACATGTAAGTTCAAGTTAAAAGGGACAGATTCTTAATTAACAGCTCTTATTTACATTCCCTGTCATCCAGAGCACAAAAATCAATAAGGACCCATTGCTTCTGGGCAATATGTTAGTCAATTATTAGAGAACACCTATTGCAAGTAAGATGTAAGTCAAGTAAGTCAAGGTGCTTCAACAGAGAGGGCAAAACAGTGTAAGATTAGGGAAGGTTTGCTCTTCCCTCAAGCAGCTTGTGGACTTCTTGAGATGTGTCTACCTAAGATCAAAAGAAGAGAGCCAACAGTAGAAGGAAGTGAATGATGAATGAGCCATCTAAGCACATGTGACAAAAGAGATCCAAGGACAGAGACTCTTCCAATCAATCAAGATGAGCCATAGAGAACATCAATGTCACCTAGTCCAATTGGCTCATTTTACTATGAAGAAACTGTAGTCTGGAGCATGTCAGCAACTTGTCCTATGTCTCATAGCCAGTTAGCAGCAGGGCTGGGACTAGAACTCAGACCTCCCTGATCTCAGCCCAGTGCCCTGGCCACTTGCTACTGTGGCCAGAGAACACCTCCGAGGGGAAATAAGAGTTTGAACTGGAACTTACAGAGGAATCACCATGTCCAAGGTAGCTAAACATGAAGTGAGCGTGAGGCATAGTGAGGAGCCTGGTTTGAGTGGAGACAAGGAAGCACCGGGCCCAGAGCATAGCGAGCTGTGAATGCCAAGCCCAGGGGTTTGGGCTACATCTTACATACAGGGAGTAGATAGGGAAGGTTTCTCTGCAGGGACATGTTATAAAAGTGGCTTTTCAGAAGCTTAATCTGGCAATGAACTAGTTTAAGAAGAGGCTAAAGAACAAGAGATTCATTAGGTGCAAACTTTTTCCCTAAAACTGAAGACTTTGTTTATCCCCAGGATGGCAGCCTTCATTTATGCAGGAGGTTTCCAAGAACTAAAAAGAGAGCTTTCTCCCTGAAACCTCTTGAACGGGGACTGAAGCCGATTATAACCTAAACACCTTTGAAGGGGGCTGGTGATAGACGGTACCCATGTTACTATGGCCTCCAGATCAGGGGTTGAAATTTGGGATGGAAACAAGAGAACAGGTGTGCGTTGTTACTGAAAATTCAACACCTGAGAACTTTATAAATCTGGGCTGCCTTTTTAAAATACTTATTGTTTGAGGTGGTTTCTAAGAAAATATTTGTTATATCAAGATTGTTATCGTCACATTTATAAATCTTTTTCTGGCTGCCTTACACTGTGCTCTTTGTATTTGTGGTTGATTGATGTTGCCTCTTTAATTTACCGATGACTACAGTTTTGTTACTAAAATTCCTAAAGGACATTTCTTAGACCTCTAGGAACATGGTGGAGAAGACAAACAACACATATAAAATATTACACCATGGTAGGGACTCAGCAACAAATGAATGAATGAATAATTATAATGGTCATCTGTTATTCATGGAAACTACTAATGTCTGGCTAAGTGCTCATGCTAGCTCACCCTAGGTGCTTTATACACATTTCCCTAATACTAAGAACAACCCCAGTAAGTTATTATTCCCTGTGATAATGTAAAGATGAGGCGACTGTGGTTCAGAGCCATCGTACAATGTCCCAAAAATAACCTGTCTGGTAAGTGGTCGAGCTGAGAGTTCAAGCTACACCCATCATCTCTTAAACCCAAGGACTCAATCACTATGCTACATCATCTCCTTGGAAGTGAGGGGGGAAAGACTAAGGAGAAGGAATGAAAAGAGGGAGAAGGGAAGAAAGAAGAAGAGAGTGGGGGCAGAGGGAGAACATAAGAGGAATGGGAAGAAAAAAGGAAAATTTGAAAGACATGGTACAAGTCATCAAGTTTCATGGAACATATTCAGCCAACATGGCCCCTTCTACATGCAAAGTAACTTGGGGCATGAGGTACAAACAAGAAGCATTTCCAGGAAGAATATTTATGTCAAAGTGGATTCTGAGACTAACGTACAAGGATTATGTATGTTTCACAGGGGCAGGAAGCTTGGCGGAAAACGTTAAGAATAGGAGAACCCAGTGGTATAAAGGGTTTGAGATGTGACCTACACAAACATCTGAGCTGTTAGATGATCATCCATTGGGGGCTTTCACCACCTTTTGGGCAGTAGGCAGTATATAGCTCTTGGTGCACACCTAAGCTGGTCCAACATCCTGGTGGCCCATTTCTCCAGTCATATTTTTCCCAAAGTCAGCAGCCCCTCCAGTGGAGGAATAACTGGACTGAAGTTAAAAAGTACATTTGGATTTGGCCACCTCTTATGAAGAAAAACCAATTCTAAGAACTTTGAAGAAGCAGCTAAAGGCACCTGGGAGTCTCTTATCAGCTCCCAAGGTTACTTAAAGTTTAGTGGGAGAGATTACAATTCTAAAAGATCCAAGTCGCTTCAAGACATAACAACTGCAGGAAAGCAAGCTACGAGAAGAACAAAGATATTGGCGAGACCCCTTCCAGGGCAGTGGAGGTTTATGGGGATTGACTTCCCATTGGACTGACGGACCAGACACACGATTAGCGAGGGCTTTGAAAACAGCCCTGTCCTTTAGAAAGGGTTTTTGTTTCCTCCTATTAGAAAACATGATTTAAGATGTAAAGTCAGCCTTGCTCTACATTTACATAAGAATAACTGGCCACAATAAATCAGATCAGGGATGCGCTATGCTACCGCTACCGAGCTTTTTTATTCTGATCCAGTTGGGCTTCACTCTCCTCCCTCACTCTGATTGGGCAAACACCAGAGAACCCCACAGCTGGCAGCTGAGAACACGTCACGTGTCCCTGGTCTGAAGCACCAAAGATGGAGAGCTGCCCTCCTGTCCCTACCAGTGGAGCCAGCTTGCAGGCAATCTGTGTTTAGTCAGATTCTTTCCCCCCACCCCCAATAGTCTGCCTTTATTTGCATAGATTAGGCCAGGCTGTTCCTGTCTCAGTTGTGTGGGTTTTGTTTTTTTTTTTCATCTATTATAGATTTTTAGAGACTTGCACATACACACACCCAAACCCTGTCACACACACTCAGAAAACAACAGTGCCTTAGTTTGGGCTGTTGTTTTCCAGTCCTAGGACATTTCTTTTTTTCTTTTTAAAGGGAAAAATTCCAAGTGATATTCTACTAAGAAACAACTGTTAGCTCACCCCACCCAGAAAACCAAGCCTCACATCTTGAAATGCCGTGGATGTTAAAGAAAATGAAATGTGAGCTTCTGTGGGTGGACGGAAAGGGAGGGCTGCAGGTTTCCAATGAGCTGAGCGGTTGTTCGGATATGAAGAACAGAGAGGATTTACAACCCATCCCTGTGCCTCCGCTAGAAAGTGGTGACAAGCAGAGAGGTAAACTGAGCAAATCACAGAGGCTTGGCAGCAGCAGCCATAAACACTTCATGATAATGATCAAGAGTTCCAGGTGTAGTTCAGAAATTAACAGAGACTCCCTTTTGCTAGAAATGGTGTAATGTCACAGTGACTGTAAACAGCCAGCTACATCAACAGGGAAGTTTTTGTACCAGTTTCTTTGAAAATTTTATTTTTCCAACGCAGGGAGAGGTGAGAGTCTCTCTTAGAATACTTAAAAAACTAAGTCTTCTTGTCTCTTGCCCACAGTTTGAGGCAAGATCAGCAGAAGCATTTTTTCATGCTTTAAATTTCCCACACACTTACACACGTGCAGGAAATCCTGGAGTGCACACCCAGGATTTCTCTCTCTTATCCTTAACTACCTTGCTAGACTTGCAAATCGGCCGCTTTTACCTTTGATCTTGATTCCCATCTCATACGAGATTTCCAAGATGTGATTTCTTAAATTGATGGCAATTTTTTTAATGGTTAAAAAAATTCCCAATAACGACGGGTCCCCTAGCTATTTTCTTTTGAGAACTTAAGTAATTTAATGGGGATGATTTTTTTTTTTAACTTTTATGGCCAGGTGGCTCAAGGGGATATTTCGTTGAACACTGATTAAAAATAATTTCTTCTAAAGGAGTCTTGACCACAAAATGGAACCATTAATGGGCAGGGACGTTGTCACCAAAGCGGAATCATGCCTGATCGCCTCTCGTTCCTCCCATCACACGAGCATTTTCTTCTTCTCCTTTTTCTTCTCCTTTTCTTGTCCTTAATGGCAGAGTAAATAAGCAGCCAGCGAGGCCTAAATGTTTTCGGCCAAAAACAGAGTCCAAACTCCTCAGAGAAAACATTTGGCCTCTGTGGTTTTGTAATATGTTCCAGAACACTGAGTTCAGTGAAGAACATTGTGAAAAACTCCCATCCATCGGAATGATGGTGGGGAATGTTACAGTATCAGAAGTTTCATTTGGTCCTTTTCCTGCAGGCCCATAATGAGGCTTGTAAAAAAAAAAAAAAAAAAAATAGCGCTATGTGGAAGTTCTCATGGGAAAAATGAATGGCAAGAAATCCTAGCTTTAAAAGAAACAGCTAATCTGCTAGTTTGATTGTTCTTCAAAACTTACACTGAACCAATGAGCCTAATTAAAAACACTTGGCCTACTTCTATAAAGCATCATCGCTTTCTCTATGCTTCGTTTGTATACACCACAAAACTCCAGATAGACTATTGTTTTTTCAAGTGCTCACTAACAAAGTGCTGACTTTGTTGGGACGGCTGAGCTAATTTCTTGAACTCAGTGTGAAACCTTAGCTAAACAAAATTGTGGTAATTTTCCTTAATTTGTAAAAGTGATTGGAGTGCAAACAAAATTTTCCTCTTGGGTCAATCCTATAATTTTCAATTAACTAAAACTAATAGTCAGGCAGGCACCAAACCTACATTTTGTTTAAAGGGCTGGGAGGCATTTCCAAGGGTCAGGATGCATTAATTGTTTTTATAATTTTGAGGGGGGGGTGGAGAGTCACTAATAAGCACGGTCGGTTTTGTTCCTAGTGTTAAAATACAAAAGGAAAGATGCTTCGAGGTAAAATGTCACAGCAAAATAAAATTTGTCCATTTAATTGTATGGTTATAATTAGGATGTGTTAGCACAGTTATCCCTTCATGCTCTGGAGTCTCCTTGTGTGAAAGCAACTTACACTCTGTACTTAAGCTGGCCTTCCGGTCCTTTATTGAATGAAGAAGGAAACATGGGGCCAGTTTCTGGAGACAGCTACCCAGCGATGACTGCTACTCAGCAGAGGACCTAGAATGTTACCACTCCCAGGGTGGTCCTCGGACCAGGATCATCCACCTCACCTTCGGAGCTTGTTAGAAATGCAGAGTCTCAGGTCCCACCCAGAGCTACTGAATCAGAATCTGGATTGCAAAAAAGATCCCTCGGTTAGGGATCTGTTCGGTTCCCTAAAGACTGTCTGGTTTGCACACAACAATCTGAGGATCTCTTCAAGTACACACTGGGCACTCAGACTATGCACTTGATGTATTTCCATAGAGGACATGTCTGGTTCTCTCCACGTGACGGGAGGAAATTCACATTCACCCTATAACCCTAGCTTCTTACTGCAAGGCAGGTCCATGTGCCAAGGCTCTTTGGGGTGGCAGGGGGCAGTCGGTTGCGGGGGTGTGGGGGGGGAGAAAAATGCAGCTTACAGGGAAAGAAAGCACCAATTCAGAATGAAATACGAAAATCACCAATTGTCGTTAATACAAGTGCCACGACCAAGCTAGAAGAACGTCGTACTGGGCATTAAAGCACACCCCTACTCCATAAAGCAAACGAACTGCCACACAGATGGTTTAACATCCAGAGAGACAGGATTGTCGAGCACTCCTTTCCTCTTCCCTTATTTCTCATGCTGCCGCTTTAGGTATCCAACCCATGATTTCAACAGATCCTGTCATTCAACACGGACACCCAGATGAATTCTTAAATAATTATAGTAGTAGTAGTAGTAGCACCTCATTTGGTCAAACATAGGGTGAAATGGAGAAGGAAAGTGGGTCTTAAGAGAAAACAGATTTTAGGATAACACACACACATATATACAAGATAGCGTCAAAGACCCACAAGGCCAAGGCAGCTCTGTCCACCATCTGCAGTAGTTCTTACCTGTGTAAATGAATCTTCCCGGTGTCCCTTTGCAGAACTGTTTGGATTTGTAGGACAATGTGACCTCTACAACACCAGGGATGTGCCGAGGAGGAGTTTGCACCCGGATGGCATGAGGAGTAATCAACTAGGGGGGAGACATTTGGGAAAAAAAACATTGTCACTGCATTACGTAAAGGACTCATTTCATATGTTTCTTATCAGCGCTCAATAAACATAGCCTTCAAACACATAATTAACCTGTCAGTGTTTAAATACAATCGTGATGGAACCTGTATAAAAGACACTGACGACAATATTTACAAGTGCTCTGAGCACAGCCATAACAACTTTATCTGAGTTTTCCTACACGGCAGGCACTCTGCTTCCTGGTTTGAAAAGTGAACCTGGCCTAATGAAATGATTTATCTACTGCAGGATATCCTTTGGAAAATCTCTGTTTGAAGCAGACACCCAAATCAGAGCTGAGCTCTGCCACTCCTCTCCAGAAGCTGGTGGGCCTGGTGTTTGAAGTGAGCCCTTAAACATGTGCAAAACACAGAGGTAGGAAATCAGTGGGCCAAGGTGCTCTGATTAGCTGCAAAGCACATGTAGGAAATGCCCCTGAAGACCATTTGGTGCATTAACTACCAGAGGCACAATCAAAGAGCTTTAAAGGGGAAACCCAAGAATGTGCCTCCCTGAAATAGCTGAGGGATCTAGCAGAACTAAGGACTGTCCATAAAAGGGAAATGGAAAGTTGGGGAGGGGGCTGGAGGATGATCAGTGGTCCATTATGCAATGCCACGTGCACAATGAGAAAGGTCATTTCTGAACCCTGTTGGCAGCCAGAGTACGCTGCAAAGCAGAATTTATTTTTTAGTACTCGTATCTTTGTTTATATAACTAAAATGTTATTAACGGCCATAAAACTGGCATTATCTGGTTCTTTGAAAACCCCAGCCCTGGTATTTGACTGGCTGACCTCTCTGATGGTGCTGGACTCTGCGTGCTCTCTCTGTGGTGTGTGCAACAGCCCATCCGTTACTCCTTTCAGACGCATTTAGATCAGTGCTGCGGTACTGAGTCAGTATGCAATGGGTGATCACTTGAGTTTATACTAACTCATGTTTCTGCTGTTCTTATAACTTAGAAAGGGCTTTTGTTTCAATGTGCAAATTCAAATGTTTTGCCCAGAGAATCACAGGTGACACCATGAGAATCCAGGTGACACCCACAAATGCCAGCCCCTGCGTCCTGCCTGGGTAAACTGTCCTAGCACAAAGTCCTGGCAGAAAGAATGTAAGAAAGTTGCTACTGCTAAAATCCGCAAGTAATTTCTTTCAAATGCTCTCTCTTGAAACATAAAGGTCATCTGCATAAAAATCATTTTAACTTAGTAATTAGAAATGCCTATCCTCTTCCATAGAATGTGTGGACCCTTAGTTTATTTGCTGGAAATACACAGAAGATAGTTCACTAATACCGTGCTTATGTGGAACCCCTGGAGACTGAGCTCTCCATGGCTAAGTTTTTCAGACGGCTAAGGGTTTATCCATAAAAGCACAAAAAATATTTAAGATTTTGACCTTTTCATACTGAAATTCTTCCAAAATGCACTGTATGTTTTCTAAAGTAAGCAAAGTATACATAATTTAATTTAGCCTTGATAAATCAAGATTTTCGTTTGGAACACCCCTTCTTATATCTTGTATCAAAGCTCTATTTATCTTAGATCTATATATCTTCTATAATACAGAAAAGCCCTAAGTGACCACTGAGGTATGAGGGGCTATTTTCCCCTGCACTAAATGGCCCTGGATACCTATGAGTTTTAAATTATTTCTATTTTATTCTTTTTTTTTTTTGTCTTTTTTCCTCCTGGTGTCCTTTGCACCTTCTATACTGCTCTTCTAATCTTTAAGCATCGAAATCAGGAAATCAAGTTTACTATTATATAGAGAATAGGAGAAGAAAAGAGGCTCTGAAGAGCAGTAAAAGATGACCTTCCAAAATCAAGTGCATGTTTAATCTCAACTGATCAGACAGTGTTTGTGCAATGTTGGGATTAACACTTGTTGAGTAGGTAGGTTATCTACTACATTGCCGAGGATTTTACTTGCAAACACTAATTTGGTCAGAACGATCGTAAGTATTTTTATCGCTTTTTCAGATGTGAAAACAGAATCATAAATTGTTAAACTGCTTGCACAAATCACGCTCATTAGAGCAAATAAGAGCAAAAAAGTGACCCCAGTGCAGTTCAAAAAATGACAGGAACAAATTCTTCCTATCTAATCATAAAAAAGAAATTGTTTATATTCATACCTTTAAACTTTTTAAAGGTACTATCAAACTCAAAATTTTCAGATCCAAAGACTGTGTGTGTGTGTTAATCTACATGCTATATCCATTTTTCACTTACTGCTTGGTCCTTGGCTATGTTTCTGATGGTGGAAGGTGCCATATAGTTATATTCCAAATAAGTGGTACGCTTCTATCTTAAGAGTTACTTGGACTGTAGAGTAACATTTATTCACAAGAACTTTCAGCCAGTTACAAAATACTTCACCTGCCCTCCCTTTTCTCAGGGGAAATACATCTTAAAAGATGGAAAGATATCAGCAGACAATTGAGACACCTTTTTAAGCATAAGTACTTATTACCTATGAGTTGATACACTAAGAAACAAAATGGGCCTTACAAATTGATTAGATATGACTGCAAAGAAACTACTAAGAGAGTGGGGTGTTGGCAGAAAGTACTAGGCTCAGGAAATTGAAACAAATTTTCATTTACAATTTTATTTTCAGTTTTAATCAATCACTCTAACTAAAGCAGAGATTCATTCTTGAAATAACTATCCTTCGCAAATGAGGTAGAATATGAATCATCATTAGAGAGTGAATTTGTTGATGTTTTCCTTGCTGTGGATGTTAGTCTGGGAACAGGCTCTCGCACTGACACATGATACTGATGGCTTACAGAAGGAAAAACTTGTATCTAACTTCTGTCAGTTGAAAGCAGAGGCTTAATTACTAATCACTCAAAGAATTACAGTATTTATTACGGGAAGGAATGCTAGTAATCATTTAAAACTAACACTCTCACTTCATTAGCGAAGGGCACAAAAGTCCAGAAAAGTCTACTGGCTTCAAAAATTGACTCAACATGTTAGGGAAAAGACAGGGTCTAGATTTGGAAGTCTAGAACTCAAGACCCACCTCCAAACCCCTCCCCCCATCTCAGGATAAATTTCCCACATTGTTCCAACCTGGCTGAACTAAGGCAGCCCCTCTAAGTTACCGAAGGAGGAAGGGCTCTAGTAAGTCTAAATTTTCCGAACTTCCATCATTGGAATACCACTTTCTTAGTTTTGCCATATCTATAAACCACCTATACAATTATGTACTTAAAAATTTTTAATTGGTTAACTTTTTGTTTAAAATAACTTATTTTAAAAGGGAGCTATATTATTATCGCAACTGGTATCCCCTGCCAAAATAAGAAGGAACTGTGGGCGGTAATCTTAAGGTTAATATGATGTTAAATCCTAGCTAGATAATGTTGACAACCTGCGTGGGTTTATTGAAAAGGGAGTTGAGCTAGTGCTGGACGTTACAGACTTCTTTGCCCCAAATGAGACTTTGTCCCTTAACATAAATCAGAAGGATTAAAAGAGAAATAAAAGGAACATCACTTTCTCATGATGTGATTCAGTTCTACTTAATGTCTGTGTCGAATCCAAAATGGTCTCTTGTACAACCACGGGGCACGTACCCCACACTTTGGGAAATTCTGTTCTAAGTGATTAGAGAACAGATTCACTCTTTTGACTTAACTTCCTTAAATCACAAACCAAACGAGCTAAAAATAAATATTCTTCTGAAACCCTGTAGCATCTGACACTACTTTCTTCCTTTTTGGAAGTCTATACTTTCTTCACTTCTGTGACACTAATTATGAGACCTAAGACTTGCAGAGCATCTGATGGTTTATCAAAGCACTTTCACATTCACTCTTTTAAAACCCATCCTTATGGGATATGTATTCCAGACGAGAAAAGTTGAGGGTCAAGCAAGTTAACTAACATTATTTGAAACAGTAGAAGAAAACCCATCTCTTACGCCTGTTAAGTGTTTTCCAGGGCTCCTCTCATATTCATTGGTTCCTGTTCTCTTCATGTGCCAACTATTTCTTTCTGCCAACTTGTTAACTGTAGAAATTTCACAAGTCTTGTTCTAGATCTCTTTCTTTTTCACTTGCCTGACATTTCTTGAATTCACTCATTGGCTCAATCACCTCGCCTAAACTGACTTCCAAATCCACACCTGTAGCTTTGATCTCTTTGGCCAAGCACCACATTTTTATGAAAAACAGAGTAACAGAATCTCCCTGAACTTGTCTTATTGCCACCTCAATCTCAACAGGGCCCAAGATAAATTTATCATCTTCCTACCTATAAGTGAATTTCTTGCTCCTGTGTTCCCTCTCTCAGCTAAGGGAACACTCTCCTTTGAATCACCCAAAATAGAAAACTTAGGATCATCTTATGTTTTTTCTCCCTTCAACTTTTCTTTTAGTCATGTTGATTTTACCCTCCACTGAATTCCACTGGCCCCTTGCCTGGCTTCTTTATCCTGTTCAGGTTGTCACCATTTCTCACTCAGATGACTGCAATATTATAACTGCCTTCTAAATGGTCTCTCTCTACTTCTACCTTCTCCGCCAGAACTATCTTCTTCAAATCAATCTCACCACAGCATGCCCTGACTCAAAACCTCACCTGCCCCCTTTGTGTATGGTGTATAGTCCAGACTCCTTGGCATGGTAGTCAGGTGCTCTAAGGCCTGACAGCTGATCACCCTTGCTAGTCACCCTCCCCACTCTGCCCTTCCACACTCTGAAGGCCATGCGGATACATGAAAACACCACGGCCTTGCCTAACATCTTTGCTCTGTTCATGCCATTTCTTGCCTACATTTTCCCCTATGATATTCCTCTTGTTCTTTAAGACCCTCACCAGATGCTCTCTCTTCCAATAAGCTTTACCTGATCCACAGTTACCTGCACCTTTGTAAGAATTTATATAATTACAGAATGTATACTATAGAAGGCATCCTATCTTACTTTGTGCCATAAAGATTTTCTTACACATCTTTCTCCCATTAGACGGTCCCTAAGATCAGCTACGGGGTCTAATTCATATCTGTATCCTCTAAAGTATTAAACTGAATGCCTTACATACAGGATATTTCCCAAATATTTCTGAAATAAATACTTGTGTAAATTGGACCAGAATTCTACTAGATGTTTGATTGCATTAAGCAAGCAATCCCTATCCATAAGAACTCACTGTTCTTAACCTGACAATATTTAACCCTCATTCCCTAAGTTGCTCTTAAAATTAATTATCCAACTGGCCCAGCACTCAGGTCCCTGCACGAGACTACTGCTCAGATATCATCTAAGTGGTAAAAAAAGAAGATGTCTAAAGGTCTGGGACTCATTCCAGCGAGAAGGGATAAGGCGAAACAAAGAACAAAATGGTTAAGCAATACTAAAAAGTGGGCCACAAAAGATCAATGCTCCAACAGCAGTGTTTATTTCTAGACTGATGACATTAGATGTGATACATCTTCTGTCTCTCCTGATTCTTCCTCGCGTGCGTGTGTGTGTGTACTTCTGTGTTTATTTGTGTGTGTGAGAGAGTATGCATGTGCTTGCACAGGAAATAATAATCATATAGATAATTCTGGAATAAGTAAATTCATACATTTACAGGTATTACTTTTATTATGAGAAAAATATTACTAAAATCAAAAGTAGAATACTATCAGTTTTGTGCAATATGTATTGTATGTGATTATATAAGAATTAGATATATATTTGCATGGAAGAAAGACCAAAAGGAAAATCATCAAAGTGTTAAGAGGAGTTACCACTAGATGGTAAAGTTACGGGTAATTATATTTTCCTCTGCTTACCTCCCTGAATTTTCAGGCTTCTCAGCAATCAGAATGCATTAATATTATAATCAGAAGCAATCATTTTTAAGTGTGGTATCGCAATGAAAGAAACACACATGGTCTCTGCAAGGCCCCAGAAGAGGCTGCCAGCACACCAAGGACCTGCCGGTGACAGCAATTTTGCTCCCTCCGAGCTGCCTGTGTGAGCATTTTCTCTTCTCCAGACTCAGAGCACAAGAGCAGAAGAGTCCCGAGTGGTCGGCCAGGCGAGGCACACTTGCTGTGGCCTCTGGGTACAAAGTGAAGCTGCTGTGACCGTGAGAGACAGGATGCAGACATGGGGGGCGGTGGGTGAGGCCTGTCCTTGACAGAAGTGGGAAACAGGAAAGAGGAACGACTCCCTCTATGGGTGCACAGAGAATCATGAAAGATGCATAGGGTTGGAAACAAAACCCCAAAGAGGCAGTCTGCAAAGCCTGGAAGTCCAGAAGAGGGGCATGGGAGACGATAATTCTCCAAATGGTTTTTATAAAAGTCTCTAGCAGGATCAAAAGTGTGACCCACGTTGTGGGCGAATGAGAGTACCTAGTATTTTAAAATATTAATGGAGACATGTTGGAGAATTCTAGGGGAAAAGGACAAGTCTTGGGAATCACCTTCTTCTCTGAGAGCCAGTAGCTCTTACTATCTGTATCCCTGTAGCTCACACTAAATGGATGGTGGTGATGACCTTGATGGTGACTCCAGCAGCAGTGACTTTTCATTGTCTTCTTACTCTGTGCCACATACTGTGAGAAACTCCTTCAGTGATTTCCGTCCTATAGTATTAGGGACAGGCACGGGTAGTAGCTGGTTCACAGATGTGAAAAATGAATTTCAGGAAAGTTAAGAAAAATGACCAGGGAACCGATAAGAAGCAAGTCTGCCTGACTGATGACCACCTTTATACAACCACAGCTGTCCCTCCCTACTACTCTTTATTGTTTTTCCATAATTCCTGGCACTTGTACTTTTCATCCTACCTCCACTGTTAACAGGGTAGAATGGGTCCTCAGCCTCTCCTGCATTCAAAAATGTTCTGGGAACACAGCAGGTTCTCAAAATAACCTTTCTCATTGGTGAGAGGTTGGCTGAGAATTATGTCCCAGCAAAACAAAAGAGCAATTCTAAGATAAGCCTTTATGCACGTTTTCCAACCAATGGAACTATATGAAATAAATGCAATTTGAAGTTCCATGCTACAAAGCCGAAAAATAACTGGGATTACTAGAAAGCGCACCAGTGATTTTTCATTACCACCCTTAGGACTTAATATTTTAGCCTTAATCACTTTCAACACTAAAAGTAAAAACAAAACCAAAAAACTCGAAAACAAGCAAAGACTTAAAGAGAAGGGGTAAAAGGAAGGAAAAGTTAAAGTTTCTTCTCTGGAAAAATAATTAATAGTTATGACTAGAAAAAGGCTAAAGTGGGCACTGGTACAGTGGTTTTTAGGTATTACCCCTCCAAGAGTCTGGGTTCTAAGGTACACTGGCCCATTCAGCCAGTGTCACCCTCTGTGCCTCACTTTACCATCTTATCCTGCACCAGCTCCTGCTCTGTGGGAGTACAGACAATAATGTTAAATATGCTTTGTGTTTGGGTAAAGCTTCTCTAGGGACCCTAAAGCACTTTCCAGATTAAGTTTTTAATTTATGCATTAATAATTCTCACAGCATTCTCCCTCCTCCTCAATTAGGATAATAATATCCATCTCTTTTGAGATAGGCAGGGGGTGCTGAGTGATGGACATAAAACAGACACTTAAATAAGGAAACTATAACATAAAAGCATAATTAAAGCTTCAAAACCAAATCGACCAAGGAGCTTTAAAGAGACACCACAGTGATGGTGACCACACAAGAAAACTTATTTTCCTTCCACTCTGGGGCATTCATCTTTCTGTAGTTAAACATGGTGTTTAAAAAATATTATTTTCTGGAGTTCTTAAAGAAAGTTGAAATATGATCAGTGTATATTCTTGGGCACTGTGCTGGCTGTACCTACATATTTTATCTCTATTTCCCTGAAGTGGATACAACATAAATCAGGGGATGCTAGCTCTTCTCTCTCAGTGTATTCTGGTTTGTTCCCTAATCAGGGTTCTCTGGGTTTCGTAACCCAGAGTCTTTTCATTCCCAAGAATTGCCTGTCTCAAAGGCAGTATATGATTTCTCAGGGAACGTGAGAGAAAGCGCGTGGAAGCATTTACTGTTTCACAAACATTCTGGTTTCCTTTTGTCCTTTCAAGAAAATAACAAAACCAATGTTTAGCAAAATATGTTGGGTCCCATGAATTCCCAAAGATAAACTTTACGTATGAATGTCAGAGGAGACTTTTGAAACTAAAGTCTCAGGAATTGAGTTAAAAGGGGATTTAAAATCTACGTTTTAACCGTCAGTCATATCTCCTAACACTGTCTGAAATGTCTCTCACATAGGTATTGACACAGACACAGATACATAGAAGAGAGATATAGATCTATTTTCCTATTGATTGCCTGCATCCCCCAACTAGAATATAAGCCCCATGAGGATGCGAACTTGGTCTTTCTTGTTTTCACTACTCTGTTTCCAGTTTTAAGAGTACCTTGGACCTAGCTGACATTCAATAAGTACTTATTGAACATTGAATGAGTAAATACCGTGACATCATTAACCACCACTAATAATTAGGATAAAGATTCAATAACGTCCCTTATGAATCTACCAAAAAGATATCATCAATACCACCCCATTCAAAAAATCTTTTTACTAAAGAAAAAGAATTATTTTAACTTTGCCCCCACAGACTTCCTGGTAGCCTCATTAAACATTCACAAAAATATACTACCCAATTCTTCTGACCGAGAAACTAGCCAGGTCCCTAAATCAATGCAGTTAATTGTACAAAACAAAACAGCAATAAGATCATCTTTCAAAATAACAGATTGGGGAGAAAAAGGCTAAAATAAATATATTATGCTTCAACTACCTTTGGTTTTGTGGGTTGATTGATTTATTTATTTTTCGGTAATTTATTTTTTAAATAAACTTTCTCCAGCTCTCTTCCCAGGATGTAAATCTTGTGCCAACTGGGCACCATTAAAGACTGGATCCCATCCTGACCATGTGGGAGCTGGAAAAGCACTGGTGAGATCCTGAGGTCCACAGTATTCCAGATGGGGAGGACTGGACACCAGTAACACCAGCCCCTGTGGTTTGAAACTGCACAATGGGCTCTTTCTCAAGGCTTGTTTTTCTACATTCAGTCAAGAAGGAATATCATTCCCTAGTTGGGCCTGGCTTAGGGTCCTGGGTTGCTGCTTTGTTTGTTTGAAAATTAAAATATAAAAGAAAAAGGAAGGCCAGATACATTTTTGGAAGGGGCTGCATGTCATCAAAGCTGGTGGTTTGCAGGGCAGAATCTTTGCCTGCAAAGATTAGGAATTAGGAACAAAAACGTAAGAACCAAAAGGTGGACTAGCAGGGAATTAATTCACGTCTCACCAGAAAGTCTTTTAGGTTCTTTCAGAGCTCTAAGAAAAGGATATCAAAGCTGTAAGATGCTAAACAGTGACTCATTCTCACATTCTTTAGGGGTATAGTTCCTATTTGCATCCTATCTACGGTGATCCTTGCACACATACTCAGTAATTCCTGATTTAACACATGCCTCCAGGAAGTGAGTTCTGTGGAAAACTGAAGCCAACCCCCTTTAAATACCGTGCCACCACAACTGCTTTCACTGAAGTCTTTCGAGGATGCATTACACACATCACGCTGTTTCAGACAGAAGATATTGAATATAATTGCCATCTCTTTCTTGACTACTCAGGGCCACTGTCATTATGAACAGCCATTAACATGCTGCGCAGTAATAGAGTTCTTCGTCTGCTTTTTAGGTTTTCCTTTCCTTCCCTTGACATTAAGCTGTCACTTCTGCTGTCACTGAGCCTGCTTCTAACAACCCGCCTCTAGTTTGCTCCTTTTAATTTGCTATGACCTGGGAAAACAGATAACATAGTTGGTTGAAAATTACTCTTCTGGTTACCTCAAAGTCTGTTATTTTATATATTTACTCTTTTTTTTTTGGCTCACTTCTGGTTTCATGCTGAATTTTGGAGAGTTGCGGTGACTAGAACACTCTTCTCTGGATAGATGAGCTTTCACTACCTTCTTTTTAGATGGTTAAAAAAAAAGATGGCTCTGGAGTCAGAAGAATTTTGGTTCAAGCCCAAGTTTTGCAAATTACCAGCTGTGGGACCTTTGGAAAGTCACTCAACCTCTCTGGCCTTCAATTTCATTGTCTGGGAAGGGGGAAGGGCTAGTTATCTAACTAGTGTTATTAAAGGACTTATTGACTTAACGCCTATAATGAGTTTAGGAGAAGGCCTCACTGGTATCAATCACTTAAAAAGTGTTAGTTTTATTACTACTTAATCCTCACCATAACCAACAGATTTACACTAAGGTATTTATGTGCATCCTTACTGCACAATAAATATATCTAAATATAAACTACCTAATTATACATGCATTAACAAAAACTAAACTGCAGTCTATCTGGTACTGATGCTATGAAGCAGCACTGAATATAACAGTTGCTAAAAAGTAGCATTTGTTTGATTGAATGAAAGGAGAAGCAGTGTCCTTCAACATTATTTTGTATAAATTAATGCCTCTGAAGTGTAAGGCTCTGTGCTAGACTCTGTAGACTAAGCTGAATTTTGCATGGATCCTGCCTTCAAGGGAGAGCGCAGCCCCTTATGTCACAATAATCAAAGATAGAAAGTGATAAGAACATAAGATGGTACAGATAAGGCCATCAGGAATTGAGAAAGAGAAAATATTCAATATCTAGAGCTGTGAGGGAAGATTTCACAGACAAAAATGATTTTTTTCTGGATCGGAAAGGGTGGAAGGATTTGGGCACAGAAAGGAGGGAAAAGCATTGTGGAAGGAGGAATGGCATAAACAAGACAAGAGTGCAGAGGTGAAAAAATCACTGCAGGCATAAAGAGCCACATCTTTATCCCATCACTCATTGTGACTGGAGCAGAAGTTAAGATGAATGGTGGGTATGGATGTTGAAAAGAAAGGTCAGAGGCTTACGGGGCTGTGCTTGAATCCCAAACTACGGAGTTACGGCTTTAGGAAAGAGGAAGCCAGTAAGGTTGCATAAGGAGAAAAGCTTTAGGTCAGATCATCAGGGAGCCATTCCAGCAATCAGCATTGAGCACATGGATGAAATGAGCACAACACTATATAAATATTGACTTTCTTCATTAAAGTCACATGACTGCAGCCAGCTGCGAATTCTGTCTTTGATTCACGTTAAAATTAGAAACACATCACACTTCTGTGGTTTATCCGTTTTCAAGTTATAGGCACATATGTGTACCTCCCGAATGCACTGTAAATAAATAGCTGAAAATGTCAACCTAAAGGTGCTTTTAACTAACCCGTAATTATCAACATAGAGGATAGGCTTAAAGTGCCTTAGTCAAAAGTAACAATATAGACTAGAGGATTTTAAAGCATAAGGTGAGCATGGTTGTAACTATGTAAGTATATTAAAAAGGCCATTAGACTATTTTTAATGTTTTTTAAATACGCTGGCTCACTTAGAAATCATTCCCTGTGAAATAACTTGGACTTGAAAGGTATTCTTCAAAGTCATATTCAAAGTTTGATGCAAGTGATTCAGACTACTCCTTTAATTCTTTACAAATGAAGTTTAAAATTTTGCATTAAGCATCCTCCTCTTAATAGATGATCAATAAGTACAGGTTGAATAAAGACTTGGCAACTTATGTATTTAGGAAAAAGCAGGCAATTAGGAATTATTTAAAACCTGTACATTTAATAAACTTTGAATTAAACTTATACCTGTAAGCTTCAATATATGTAAAGTAGATGACACAGCTATTTACACTGTGCCCTATTTATGTTAAAAGTTTTTGAAAGAGAAGATATTTGACACAATGTCTTTCTCCACCTTAATTTTTTTTATTTTAGTGGAATTGTATCTCATATAAATGTGTTACACATAATAGTCGTTAGAGTTGTGATGCTACTATGTATAAAACTTGGGAGGGTTTGGTAAATATAAGGAAGTATGTTAAAAAAACTAGGGAAATGTCACGAGAAATCCTGGTACAAGAGAAAGCTGAATGGGGAGTGAGGTTGGTGTCTGGAGAACTGGGCTAAAATCCCAGCACTAACTAGCTAAGGCATTCTCAGGACAAGTCACTGCACCGGCGGGCGCTGGAACCTCTTTTTCCTCACTTTCAAAATAAAACAGCTGCAGTTGATGACTGGTAATGCTCCTCAAAATTTTGTGACTCTACATGTGGTTCAGTGAAAATCAAGGCTGGATATAAGGCCTGGGAAACTCACAGTGGGAGCATGTATGAGTTGTAGTCATTCATTTTTTGATGTCACAGAGGAGCAAATACTATTTTTCTTTTTTGAAATTTACAGTCCTTCCTCTGAGCTATGTGCACACATGAGAATAGAAAGTAGATATGGAAAGGAAGAAGGGAAGAAATCAATAACTGCATTTAAAACCTTATTTTCCGACTTCCGGATTCAAGCAGCAAAATTGCTTCTCAGCCCCACAAACTGCTATTTACCTGACCATGGTCACCCACAGGTTTCCCAAAGGGTGGCTTCTTTTGCCTTCTGCCTGTCTCTGGGAATGCCGTTGAAGAAAACATTCATCTGGATGAAAAAGACAGTGTATGGCCCCTGGATGAGGCTAACTGGTTCATACAGTAATGTAACGCTGGCTTCTCCCATTTGAGCTAAGTGGTCCTGGCAATCTTTAAATATAGCTGTCGTACAAAATCACATGGCATCTAACGTCAAGTGCGCACGGACTAAAACCAGATGTAAAATATGAGAGAAATTCTGTTCAGAGCCTTGCAGGATTAAACAATAATGGCTCCAAACGTTGCTGGTCTAATCTGAATAATACTCTGCAAATATTGCAGATTTTCCTACATCTACACCAGCCCAATCACTTCATAATTGGGTTTCATGACTTTACTTCATTAACATGAAATCTAAATATACTTCAGCCATTATCAGTATATCTTCCTGTAAAGTGATCCCTGAAAAAACAGGTTCTGTGGTCACAAAGTTTGGAACATGCTGCATACTATGTCTTAGATAGTCAAAGGGCATATAAGTACCTCGAAAACTCTAGGACAGGACCAGTGGAATCTGTTTGACTCAACATTTCCCAAATTCACTGGGAAAAGCCTCCCACCCCCATCTGCCATGGGGTGCCTATTAAAATCCGAAAGAACTGGTATATTCCATAGAACTATCTGGAAGATGAATTAGAGCAACATTGTGGTATAAGTCTCAGGTGGAGATCAGATACCAGAATGTGAAATGTAGAGAGTGAAAATATGGACTGAAGAGATATCAATAGGGAGATCCAGTTTGGGGGCTAATTAAATCATTTTGATGAAGTTCAAAATAAACATGATATTGTATACTGCAAATGTGTTCTAAAAGTGAAGAACAAAACAATAGTGGAAGAAGTTACTTCCAACCCATCCTCACTCCCACCCTTCTTACTGCTGGGGGGGTTTCAAGGGAATGAATTCTAGATAAAAGGAATGACTAGAATTGTAGCTGGTTTCCAAGAGGATTTGGTCTAAGACCCTCATTTTCAGATGTTGAGATGGAGGTCCAGTGACCAACAATGACTAAAATATAGGTGCTCTGACTGGACAATGGAAGGATTATAATTACTATCTGGCTCCTAGCCCACTGCTACCCCGTGAAATCTAAATCCTTTCTTGGATGGTTGTCTTCCATTCCCGCCACCTTCTGCTCCCTGCCAATCCCACCACTGGACATTTTTTACAGGCAGCTTAAACACCATAAGCTGTATAAATTCTCTCAGCTATTTCAGTGACTAATTAAAAGGATTGTGAGAGCCTAAAATGTCCAGCACAGAGATCCACCTGGACATAATAGAAACCTGATTGGTTACTGGAACAGTCTACCTCTGACTACACAACTCTCTCTGCCTTCTAGAACCTTAGCTGGAATTTTAAACCACAAATTTAACTCTAGATTGCATAAATATATTATGTAACTCTCTAATTTGCTACATGAGAGCAAGCTGTCTTTCTAAATAATATACCAGATCCCACAAAGCCTCACTTTAATCACGGATAGTACCTACCCCAGTGTTCCACACCAGCTGGTAAGCCAACCAGTACTCACTGTTTAGAAATTAGAGGAATTCAGAAGGAGATATTAAAATAACAATTGGCTCGACAAACCAGTAGCAGGAGCCCCTTGCCCTTCCAAATCACAGGTTGGTAGAAAAGCAAAAGCAATGAAGTACATGTGTATTCAAGAAAAAAACTCAACCCACATTAAACATTAGCACACATCAACCCTGTTGGTTTCTCTGGGTTTATATATAAAACACTACAAAGATTTTTTTTTTTTTTAAGTCTTCTGGTGTAAGACATGACAAGGAGTACGAGAGTATCAGGAAAATAATTTGCTTTGTAAAAAGAGAGGAGAAAGGACGAGAAGCAATAAGGAAGAGTAACAAAGATAGCAAACCAAATTCACAGGAAAGCCCTGTGGTTCACCCCAAACTTGGGAGCTCACAGAAGGCAGCCCTGAGTTAGGAACGGGACAGTGCCACCTGTCTTCTTCCCAACTGGGGGCCATCAGTGAGCTAAAATGAACTACTCACTTGCAAAAGATTGGGTTGGTAGAGGAAGGGCACAGATGAGGGTAAATGAAGCCAGCCCTGTTTTCTCTGGCTCTTTTTTAAACTTCTTTAGCTAAAAAGAGACTCGAAATAATAGCATCAGCTGCTAATCCAAAGTGTTATCTCCTTGTCCCGGCCCACCAGCCCGCTTCCTGCGTGCTTTGAGCGACAGAGTGAAGAAACGGAGAAGAGATAAAAGTCTACTTAAAATGAAAAGTACTAGATCTCAGAGGTGGCATAACCTCAAGAGAAAATGTGGCCAGGGACAAAGAATTTGAATAGACTGGGGTCCTACTCTAGAGAAGAGGCCCAGGCAGGTTAACTGTCTTAAATATACAAGTAACTTAGTCATTCATATAGAAAAAGAAGAGGTTGTCTTCTGCCTCTAACACAAAGCATATACCCTTCATAAGGGTAAATTCTTCCTGTAAGCCAACGGCTCCACCCACAAACTTACACAACTAGAAAATGAAGGGACCGCTCTTCTGATTCTCTACATGACAAGTCTAGCTTACTTTGGGAGGTGATAGTAACTGTTAAGATACCATCAAGTATAAGGCATCAATGGCAATTCCACCCTGGTCTGATATGGTAAAACCCTAGGGTAAAAATTTTGGCATAGGCTAAATCATGGACGGTTAAAAAGGTGAGCCCTGGATTTGGACTGTCTGGGTTCACATCGCATCTCCACCAGTTGATAACTGAACAGCTTATTTAACTTCCCCAAGCTCAGTTTCCCAGTTAGTAAAATGAGAACAGCATGTTATACATGCTACCCATGCGAGCTGTCACCAGGTTCACGTGAGAGCCATGGCAAACACTTAGCATAGTACCTGGCAGGAACTAAGTGCTCAATGAATGTTAGCTAATATTAGTCATACTCTACTTTCATAGATATCTTCTCTTAATAGTCACAGTTACCAAGTTCTGATTCTATCCAGTGGAAGCCTGGAGAAATGGCCCCCAATTTCTTTGGGCCCTACCAAAATAAAAGACACAATTTAATTTTGCCTAAAAACAACAGTCATAGTTACTACTACTGTTGCTATTACTACCCCTACTACTGTACCACCTGGATTACTGTGCATGTCTTTTTTTCCTCTCTTCTTCCTGTCCTTCCTTACTCTCAAGATTCTACCTATTTGCTCTCTCATTAACGTGGGCTTGTATTTCCTTTGTAAAAACATACATTGTGGTTCAATCCCATCTCTAGCCCTATCTGTCAGTGTGATGGTGGATCTCTGACCCTCTCTGACATTTGGCTTAGTTATTATATGTATGTAACATGGGGCTATAACGAGAATCAAATAAAATAACACCCATAAAGTGCCTACGCATGAAAACCCTTAGTAAATGTGAGCTACTTCTCAATTTCTCGTCAGTATACAATGGATTTGGGGATTTGGAGCAGTACCAGATTCTCTCCCTGCACTAAAAAAGAGAGAACATCATACCTGTCAAATAGCCTGGATGAAAATCTAAATTTATAAATAGTTTAGAATATTTACAAAAAGTTCACCTCTGCAAGACTCATTTTTCCAAATGTCAGGACCATCATGATGATAACAGGCCAAATTAAAGTCCTCCATCCAGACGCCCAACTGCTAATGCTGCAGGGGATTTATTTGTTTTAAAAGAATATTAGCTAAAACATTTTGGGAAACTACATAGTGGGCTTTCACCAGGGAAGAGTCATAGCTGATTTATGATATATCCACGAAGGAGAGCAGTTTGTGAGGAGGAGGTGGGCAAAGAAGGAGCATGCGCCCTCCAACCCTCACCTCCCAGCTGGACCCCCCAGATCCATCATGAGGGGCTTCTGGTACACTCAAGGCAGGGGTAATGGAGGGACACATGAGGGAGGAGGACAAAGGTATCACCTCAGTGGATTTTCTTTTTCATGACTTGTGTTGATTTTTATATGGAAACAGATCCTTTAAAGCAATTTAGATAAATCTAAGGTAGAATTTAGCCTCCCTTACGTGTTCACCAAAAAGGGCAAGAAAGTGAGGGAACTGAGAGGAAAATGGGGACCTTGACAAGGTGCAGGGAAAAATTAACAATTTCCTGATATGCTGAAGTCCTTTATTCCACATCCAACGTGGTGCACCTGGCCTAAGACAGGCATGAGGTTGTAAAGGGAGCATCACGCTAACCCCACTTATTCTCAGGGGTCAAGAATATGGCTGATTCTGAGCCCCACTTCTCAGGCCTCACTGTGACTGCTATGACCTGGATAAAAAGTTCATATTCTATTTACTCTTCCCCTCTTCTCAAGGTCCAGGACAAGCAAAAGAATGGGGGGTAGGAAGGGATGAAGACACAGCCCAGGGGACCTGGGAATGGCTATCCTTGTGAGCATTGTTGTCTCCAGCAGCGAGGAAGAAACATCTGCCATGTACGTGATGCTTCTAATGTTACAACCCAATGTTTCCAACAAAGAATGGGGTGCAGTCAGCCAGGGGAGTTCAGTCCACCTCCAGACCTGCGCTGTTCTAACGTGGACAGCAATGAGTTTGGTGGGCTGAGAAGTCCATCTCTGATTCAGCTTTAAGGGAGCTTGGATTCTCTGGCCAAGAGCATGCCGCTTGTTGGATGCATGGGAAAGACAAAGGCAGCGGCAGAACGGGCTGGCAAGGAGCTTGCTGGAGCGGCTTACTGGCAGTGAGGTGTGCACATAGAAGGCTTAAAAGGAAGGGCAGCCTCTGCTTTGGAAAGATAAATGTACTCAACTGTCACAGTCTTAACTTTCTGCTTATCTCTGTGGCCCCTCCAAAGAGAAAACACAATCAAAACATCTGGATGGGCTAAACAGTGGTGTCATGGGAGGACAACCAGAAATGGAAATAGAAACTCTGAGTTCTAGCTCCAGCTCTGCTACTGACTCCTTTGTGTGGCCACATACCTATCACTCACACTCCATGGGCTCTGGGTGGCTGCTCTGGGGTGATGTAATTACATATGTCTAAGTCTCAGTATCCTTATCAAGAAAAGATACACGTTAAGAGTATTTACCTTGTGGTGTAGAGGGAAGATTAAGATGATCTATGTCAAGAACTCAGCGCAGTGCCCAGAATCCAGTAAGTCTCAATAAAGTTTAGCCATTCTATGAGCACTTGTAAAGTGTGTGAGATAAGTGAGCTCAATGGTCTCTTGCAGTTCTAACCTTGTTTTTACTCTAAACTTCGGGGAGATGAAAGAAAAGGGGCTCTGGGCATGCTGGCTAAGAAATCGAGGCTCAGAATTTAGAAAGCAAAGGCAAGTTTGCCATGGCTTCTAAGGAATGGTGATACTTATGTTTTGTAATTTGAGCTAATGTTGATTATTGCCAGACAAGTCAACTTGCAGGTTAAAATAATGATCACAGTGCTTGGAAAGTACTGCAAAAATAGAGCATAGTCATTTTCATATGGTTGAAGTCCCACACTGAGATAGATGCCTGAGAGGTATAAACTCCTAGGGCTCTGGGTTCTTCTAGGTTCCCCTGGCGAACTGCTCACTCTCTGATGAAGAGTCACTGAATAAGTCAAGAACCACCTACACCTGGATTCTCACTGTCACATGAATGGTGATCCTTGAAGATGGTCCTACAATAGACTCCATCTACAAATGTTCACAGATTACTACCTTGTTACAGTTTGAACAGGGCTTTGCCTATATATTTTGTGACTTTGCATCTCCTTTCCAATTCCCAATACATAATAGGACCTCCACACTGTGGCTAGCCCATGAGGACAAATGACAAAACAGAAGGTCTCCTGGTGCTGATGGGCCAGTGGATGGAAGTCATTCCAGTAGAAAGTGATGCCTCCTGGTAAACCCAACCCATCTTTCCTAGTTTCCAGAGTTCTGTAGACTGGAGCTGGCCCACCCAGACTGCCATCTCTAAATTCTACACACTCTCTTAGAAATGCAAGTGTAGACAGTCTCCTCAACTAGACCAAGCTATTAGATATTAATGTTCAGACAACACCTACCTCACTCCAGACCAGCATGGTACCGAATATGACCTGTAACCCATCAAAGAAATTGTCCCCTATGATGATCACAGTCGCACCTCCCGTCGTCCATCCTTCACTCGGGCTGATGGCTTTGATACAGGGAGTAGCTGCTTTTCAACACACATGAAAAAGAGAAGGAGTCGGCTGTTAGAACCAAACTTTAATGATGGGAGACTTGAGGAAAAGAAAAAAAAAAAATCTTTTATCTTTTCACGAACAGAAAGTCCCTCAAGATCTCAGCATTTCCTAGTCACATTAGGACCTGAAACCTCAGGGTGCAATTTCAGTTTTTAAAAGCATGCTTTTCATTGTTTCTATTAAGATACATATATGTTACCCAAATCTTTTTCAAACCTGAAATCTTATGAAATAAAATGTAGAAGCAAAATTTAATTTATGAAATGCTAAGGATTTTTTTTTAAATGGGTGATGTTTTAAAATACACTGGAAACCTCATAGAATTGCTTCATAATTAAATACATCTCCTGAAAAGAAAGCTCATAGATTTTTTAGATAAACATTGCTGTTTGATGGGAAGGGAAGAAAGAAAGGAGGCTGGAGCAGAACATCATTCTTGTTCCATGCCTTCTGTCTGTACCACTAACAGAGCAATATTCCTGAATAAAAGTCACTAAGTTTTTTTCAATAAATGTCATGGATCCCATTTTATAGATGCAAAGTATGCAGGTCACTCAGGGTGAATTATGTAACCAAATAGCTGAGTCAGGGCTGAACCACAGAAAGTCCCATGACCTTTGCTTTGTTGTCATTCCCAGGCATAAAACCCAAGAACTGGCTTTCTCAAAACTTCCTATCTCCTTTCTTTCCATTATAAATGGCCCTTGGAGATGGGAAATAATTTGCAAATACTGTGATTCCAAACACACTAGAGGTGGTTTGCCTGATGAGCATGGCGTGCTTTCAAAAGAATTACTAGGCAAAAATGAAATCTCTCAGAGGGTACTTTCGTACCACTCAGGATTTTTAACTCCACAATGCCATGCTGCTGTTTTCATGATCACTTTTATGAAAAGGAACAAAGCAAAATTCTAAAGCAAAGGAGATATTGTCTAAGGAGAGAAAGTGAGACCCTCCTCTTTAATAAAATGTTTATTAAGTACCCTAGACTGACTTTCCAAGTATTGAAGCCAATGAGAGCACCAGTTAATTTTAACAGGAAGAAACTGGCAAAAAAATTATTGGACTTTGTCAAATTTGGCAAAATGTCATGCTTTAACTTTTGCAAGAAGAAAAGAAAATATGAAGCCCAGCCCGCTGGAACCATTGCTCATGTGCCACCACACAAACAAGCAGAATGGGTTTGATTTTGAGTCAAATTTATCTTATAAAATTGCACAGAGAAATTTGGAAATATCCAAACTAAACATTTCATGTTGGCTGAACTCACAGCAATGCATTTACAACTAAAACTGGGCAGTTCAGATGCCTTTTCTCTCCCCCACTTTCTCCTAAAAACAAAATAATTAATCAAGGAAATGCAAATGATTCATGGCTTGAAAATTCTTGTTCAATTTTTGACACATATAAAGGTGGTGATCAATGTTCCACAGGCATAGGACTTTTTCGTAAAATCTTCCTTTAAAAGTAACCACGTTTAAATGCATAATTGAGTACTCCTAAACTAATGATAGAATATGATGCATGATTCCAAGCAATTTATAAGAGAAATAAACTACATTTAACAACTATATAAAATTCTTAAAATATAAGCAGTTTGGAAACATTCTAGTTAATGTCTCAAAATCTTAATTCTTAATTTCTAACTCAGTATAAGTACTTAGTTGCTAGAGTGGAGTAGAAAAGGTATTACTATATCCCCGGATACTTCTGAGAAGACTAGAATATTGGTTTAACTGAACTGGTCTTGAAAGATTCCTGCCTGATGGCAAAGTGTGGAATCCAATGGTATCATTAAACGCTGACCCTGTGATTGCCCTCATAAACCACAAAATAATCTTGGTGTTTATTATCTGTATTAGCTTTGGGATTTCCTTTAATTTTTTAAATGTTATTTTTTAATCACACAAGCACGTTCCTTTAGTTAAGTATGGACTCCTCCAGGCTTTCTCATCGTTGCACAAAAGCAGACACAAGGGCGTGTTGGCTTATCTTTGACAGACTCTCTTATTGTAAAGAAGTTATAATAACATGGTCAAGAACTGCCAATTTTATACTTGACCCCAGCTCTCTTTTTTCCATTTGTTATTTGTAGGATATAGAAGGCATGTAAGTACATATATGTATAGATGTGTGTGTATGTGTTCAGACATTTCCTAAGGAAAGTGATAATGTTTTCAACCATCCAGAAGAAAAGGTACACGTCAACTAGTCAGAGGTAAATGAGCATCAAGTTTCAAGAGAAAAACTGGTGAGGAAACAATATACAATACCATCTTCTTAGTTTTGGGGGAGGAACAAAAAGCGCCGGAGGAAGTACTAAAGGAAAAGAGTGGCACCCCTGGATCCATCCTACCTCAATGCTCAACACAATCCACTATCCCTGCTTAGGGAACTAAGTGCCATTCTCAGAACAAGTCAGTCGGGCAGACCTTTCTAAGTTGAGACCTCAAAGGGTTCCAAAGGTGCTCCTATACATCTGTGTCATGGCAGTCTTGAGAGGAAGCTCTGTGGCACTCCCCCATTGGGAAGATTGGAAAATATGTAAAGGAATCATGGGCTGACCCACTGAGAGAGAGGGGTGAGGAAGGGATGTTACTGGCATTTAGTACCTGGAAGTCAAAGATGCTAAGTTTTCATGCATGAGACAGTCCTGCAAATGAAGAACGCTATAATGTCAATAATGCACAGTAGAAAACACTGTGACTAGCTAAATGAACCAGGCTCAAGAGCAGTTGTTAAGAACTCACAAATCCATACAGGCCAAGGCAAGAAACACAAATGAATACAGCAGCTCAGGGTCTCAGAATAAGCATGAGATGGATGGCTGCTGATACCGAATTGGGGAAGCTCCAGCCATTGGCATCCCCGCACAGATGCAGTCCCAGTGTGACCTGGTCTTCTGATCTTTCTAAAGAAGCCAGGAGCCCAGATTTTTATGTGAAATTTCCCAATCTTTAAATGCTGGCAACTAATTCAATATATATATTTTTTTACTGTGTAGGCTAAACAAAATGTTTATGGACTTAAATTTAACTCATCGGCTGCCATCTTACATTTTGACCCTAGTCACAAACAAACTTGCCAGACTAAAAGCAGCCCAGGAAGTACTTGCAAACGTGCCTAAAATAACAAGTACCCAGATGTTCACTGTAGTATCGACAGTAAACAGCGTAAGAGTCTAGGTGCCCCCAATAAGGGAGTGATTAAATAAATTATAGTACATCCATACCATAGGATATGTGGAGTGTCATTAGAATGGACGAAAAAAATTTTCTATAAACTGACATGGAAAGACGTCAAAATATGTCAGTAAGTAAAACAAAAATCAATTTGTAGCCTGATGAATAGTGTGATTCTGTTAACTTAAAAACTGATATCTATTAGCCTATATGCATGAGCGTGTGTAGGTATGTGTGAACAGGTATGACAGACAAAAGTCTGGAAGGATGTACACGAACTGTCCCCAGTGGGTCCATATGAAAAAGGAAGGTGACTAGAGAAAGGAGACTATTAAATTCTACTCTATAGATAGCTGTATGGTTTGAATTTTTCCAGTGAGCACATACTAAGGTAATACGTTTTAATTTAAGAAATAACAGCAGAGCGTTTAATTCTGTGCGACATAAAGGTTATACGTTTTAGAGCAAATTGATACTACTTTTTTTTTTTTTAAGCTCAGATGTGCTAAGTAACAGACCCTGAGCCTCCCCTTCCGTCTTCTCTTGGGGTATGTTTTCTCTGAGAAAGCTCGGAGAACGTCTGCAACGACTTGTTTTTCTTTCACTCAGGATATCCAGAGAGATGCAGAGGGAAGATAGTTTATAATAGTCACGGTGGATGTGTTTGGTGAAATCTGAAGGTGAAAAGACTCATGAAAGAGTTCAGTCCAGCCCAGGAGTGTAATAATCAATACAATTCTATCTCCAAGGAAACATTATGGAATGGGGGAGAGGAGTGGATTTGAATACAAAACCACTTTTACCGGCCAAATCTTGATTTAATTAATGAAAGAGTCTTTCTTCCTCGCCAATGAATTTTCACACTCTGGGTCTCCACAAGGACAGTCAGTCAATTCCTGGTTCTAAATCTCATTAAAAATAAAAGTTTGGGTGTTTTTTTCTCTTTTGTTTTTTTTTAAACCTCTCCTCCCACTCACAACAGCCACCCAAGTAAAGGAGATTTTTCCTTCCTTCAGACTATGACAATAACATGATTATACCACCACAGTTTAGCATAATGGCTCTGAAATGCTCGTGGCACATTGCAGAGTTAAAGTGGAAATTATTAGGTAGCTCTTCTTTGTTATAATAATGATCACTCCACAAATAAAAGCTCTTCTCCCAAAGGTACTGCAAGGCACAAAATGCTAATTCTGAAGATTATGTGTGCGCTTTTATTAAATATTACTATGCCCTGCCTGTTTGAGGGCTTCTCTGCTCTGATTGTTTTATGAGTACCATGTTAATGTCATTCCCATCTTGCTAGCAGCAGGCACACATTTTAGCGTTTGTATGAGAGTTGATCAAAGGCCACGTGCTGGGGGAATTGCTGAGAAAACACGGACAAGCGATAAAAATCTAACAGATTAATTGGTTTAAATTTCATTTCAGGGTGTTGAACTTTGGCTCGGAACTCTAATACTACACCGTGAGTCAGGGCCTAATTACCAGATTTCCAATTTGCTTCTGAACAATGGTTGCGGTGAGAAGGAAAAGAGAGGGTAGAACGAGGGGGAAAAAAAAAAAAAAAAAACGAAAGAAAGAAATCGTTCAGGCTCCAGTACATATTTAACAACTAATGTTCTGTGTGCAGACAATTGCACCAGGGGCCATTTGCTATCACCTGCTCTACTTCCAGAGGGTTTATATTTCCTTCCAATAGCCACAGAAGGCAGAAGAAATCATGGATGGCCTCAGCAGTTTGAAATTTTCTGATTTATAGAATCGGTATTACAAGATTCGAATGCCTGCTCACCCACACTAGAAGTATCAGGCTTTTTATTAGCGAGGTGAATTTATAAACTGGAATCGCCCCTCAGCCTCCAATAGCAATGATCTATTTCACTGATAGAAAGCCAGGGCCGGGAGAACCATGTTTACCTCGGGGTTTATGGGGGGCCTTGGGAATAAGGGTTAATTGAGCTCAGAGGTGCCTGCCCATTGAGGTGAATTAGTGGTGTGCGTAGCTATCAACAGGGTCCTGGGGCTGCTCTTACTTTTGCCTCTGAAATCTCTTTGTACTGTGATCAACACCTCACTTGTTTGGGGTAGCTGTATAGATGACCCGGGTGCAGCATTTCCCATCTCTTATCCCCAAAATGAGGCTTTTGTGACAGTCGATGTCCCACTACAGAAGCCTCACTAGAGATGTGGTGTTTGGCTCTTTTCTCCATCCCTGTATTTAAATACCATGGAGAAACAACGCTCAATCAGTTGGTAAAAGGTACAAATTTAGAAATGCTTTAATCCCACTCCAAATCTCAAAATAAAGTTCCATTGAAGTGGAGGTAATGTTACTTTCCATTTTCTTTGTGTATGGTATATGGAAAAGAAAATGGAAACCCTCTTTTTCCAGCATTCTGTTAACCAGAACTCTCTACTACTGATGAACATTTCTACAGAGCAGATACTGATGCTTACAATGGAGGTGAAGATGCCAGCACCAGCCCTTAATGGCTTCTGAGTAAAGACAGAAAGATGCGATTATGTTAAGTTGATTTTAACACTCAGGGTATTATAGCATCTGAAAATGGGCCAGAGCTCCAGCTTTTCAAGTTCCACATCTACCACCCAGTGCGACCTTGAAGCAGTCACTTACCCTCTCTCTGAGTCACCCGCTCTAAGCAGTGGTGGTACCCACCTCACAGACTCCTGGCAAAATGCAGAAAGTGTCTGCTTGGGTATTGCTGTTTTACTATGTTCCATGCACATAGCACACTAGTTGCTATAACAACAATTACTGTCATCATGAGTTCCCCACTAACCAGAGTTTATTTACGAGAACACACCATAGTCTCACCATCGCAGATTATGAGGCGGACTGCAAAACTTCCCCAGGATATTTCCAACCCAGTGACTTGCTAACATAGCTAAGCTTACTGAGGGGGTGGATTTGGCATCAGTAATTACAAAGTAGAATTTTTTTTTAAGGCTCTCATTAGCCTGGAATGAATATTAATGGCAATCTTTTCAGAAATGAGGAATTAACTTTAATGTTATTGCCCCAAATTCTTGAGACTTGGCAGAAAATGTTGTGAAACCCATGAGCTCAGCTCATTTCTATGGGACACCTGTGACCTCATCAACTCTCAGCCCTTTCTCCCTTGTATCTACTCGATTTTGGTAAGGTTGTGCTTGGGAGCAAGCCTGTTTCAGAGATGGATGGGGACACAAAGTACCCGCACTTGGACTCAGTGCACAGTTATCTGCCCTTCCTGTTTAATTGGAACTATTATTTTTGCTGGTCTTTTCTAAAGTGAAATGATGATTTTCCTGACTGCTCACAGCTCATCAGGAGCAACACCTGCATTCTTTGATCCTGACATCCAGCCGCTGCTGGCCAGGGAAGAGGGCAAACAGAGGGTTTGACCCTCCTGGGAAACCTGGCTCTGTGTATTTTCACCATGTACAGGAAGTGAATCTATTCTGGGTTCACCCACCCTCCAACTGGAAGCCTTAGAAACCAGTAGCAGTTATAATGCCTGGCCTGAACCCTAGCACCAGAGGGGGCAAACTTCACTTTCAGAATGCTAACCCCACCACAGACTCCTAGCCAACTAATAAACAGATAAACAAATTTGACGGTTTCCTCACTCAAGATGGAGCAGTCTTTGTAACACTTATGCTCTTACTTTAACTTTACTAACCAGATTTATTTCTGCCTTCCTTTATTTTCTTTAGTAATTGCTTTATGCAGTTAAGCATTTTATTGTTTATTAGCGTTTTTATTTGGGTTGGTTTTGTTATTGGCCTGCATTTATTGCCCCATCCACTAGCATATCTAGATATTACTTGGCAAAGAATCACATATTATATATGCAAAAGAGCCTCCCTCCTTCTCTCCCCCAACCCCCTGTGTGTATGTGGGTGTTTGTGTGTGATGGTATGTTTGTCACTCTGAAGGGAACTGTAACCCATGATATAGATATTTCTCAACACCAGATGCAATTAAATCTATTAAATATTAAATGAGGAGTTCAAGAATTTCAAGTGTTTTTCATCCTTTATTCCAAAGTGACTTCATTTGGCAAGAAAGCCCTTTGCTTTGACATTAATGGCTCTCTCAGAAAACAAGTGAAGGAAAAATTCATAGTTGCTAGATGGAAACATGGATCTAATATCCATCTACATCAAGGCAGAGTTAACCCAGTGGGGCTGTCTAGGTGTATCTGAACTTAGCAGAATACCTAAGTTCCAAACTATGCCATTTGCTAAATACAGAGCAAGTCCAAATCGTATCTACTTGCCATTTATTTTGCAGATTTCTTATTCTGTTCTGAATTAGCAAAATTCCTCAACAATGAGTGGACATAGATCTGAACAAGGGAAGGACAGAAATCCTGGTACAGAAATCCTGGGGCAATAATCGTAATCCGAACATTCCAGGACAAGCGCTTTGGGATTTCCGAGTTTGTCTATTTGTGATCCAGAACTTTGTGCAGGTTCACTACACAGGGTGATTTAAAAATTTAACAGTGAAAAATCTTGACATTTTGATGTACCTGCAACTTCTAAATTGCACTTGAAAGACTTGTTTAAGGCTTTTTGATTTAATGACACACAACACAGCATTGTTTCATAATATGCAAAAATTGTTTGTTAAAAACACTTCAGGAGGGCTTCCCTGTTGGCGCAGTGGTTAAGAATCTACCTGCCTATGCAGGGGACACAGTTCGAGCCCTGGTCCGGGAAGATCCCACATGCCGTGGAGCAACTTAGCCCGTGTGCCACAACTACTGAGCCTGCGCTCTAGAGCGAGCGAGCCACAACTACTGAGCCCACGTGCCACAACTACTGAAGGCTGCACGCCTAGGGTCCATGCTCCGCAACAAAGAGAAGCCACTGCAATGAGAAGCCCGCGCACCGCAACGAAGAGTAGCCCCTGCTCGCCGCGACTAGAGAAAGCCTGCGCACAGCAACGAACACCCAATGCAGCCAAAAATAAATAAATAAACAAATAAACAAATAAATAAATAAACAAAAACATTTCGGGAGCTCAGAATTTTATAACTCAAAGAGGTGAGAATGTACTGCTTTCCACCTCAAGTTTGATCTGTCAAATCCAAAATTAAAATGTACAAAATATTAATCCTAGAGCAGCTCACAGCAAATAATGCCATCAGTTTTTCTTTTTTCTTGTCCTATGACTGTCAGCCACCCCTTTGCAAAGCAACAGAGAAAAATTATCATGGAGGGTGGAAGAATCCTCAAAATGAATTATTCATGGGTCCAATTGTGATATTTGTTGCAACAATAGTAAATTCACTTGCCTCTGATTATACAGTAGGTAAATAACTCTTTTCTTCCTGATGAGAACTTTCACGCACAAAATTATTTTTAGCCCAATTCTCCTGATTATCCTGTTATAAGAAAAGTTCTAGATATGAAAGTCAGGGAGGAAATGGAAATGAAAGTCACTTTCCAAAAAAGGACACCTAATACTGTGAAGAAAGGAAACAATTTTCAGGTTAAAAAAAAAAAAACATGTCACTGCTTCTTCATGGAATCCTCAAGTGTTTATTTGCAAGCAATCTTCCTGGGCCTGGAAAATCATAAAGTCAAATATGAGCAAGTCTAGTGGAAAATCTGTGACGCTAATCTTGGCTGGAGCCGTATTTTTAACAGGCCTTGAATGTGTGTGCCGGATTATCCAGATGGTCATACAGGAATCGGCCTGATAGGATTAAACCTTTATGCTGAACTCTGCTCCATCTGTTCTCCAAGGTTTGCCTTTCCTTCTCTGAATATGAATTTTTAGCCTCCTTGTGTCTGGGAGTCAGACTAAATTCAGCATTCAAAACAGAGATGTGTGCAGATACTTTAACAGTTCGCTACTTAGTCTCAGTTGACATCAACTTGGTCTTTTTCTAGTAAATATTTTTGCAAAGAATTTTCCTAAGAAGGAATTTAAACGTACGGAGAATCTACTTTTTTTGTCAGAGGGCTTTGTCTTCCTCCTCCTATTGAATTCTAGGACTCATTCCGTTCACTGTCCTAATAGGGGTTTACATTGATGTTTGCACATAAAGATAGAAAAGCAAGACCTGTATCCTCTCTGCAGATCCGACTTTAAGAAGAGATGACATATAATTCCGACTGGATGAATGATCCAAGCAGAATATATTCATGTAAGCTTTGTTTCTTTTTCTCCATTTCAAGAGGATTAGTATTAGTCACCGTTTGATAAAATTAGCTACAACAGCTGTTTCTATCATGTTCATTAGGTTTTCTATGTTTTTAAGGAGGCTTTCTCAGGGGAGGGGGTTTGTAATTCAGAGCTCCATCTTCAATGAAACAGGCTGATGTTTGTTTTGCCCTCCTGTGCATCTATCCCTGGAAGCAGTGAAGTTACTCATTTCTCAGTTGGAAAAGCTGGCTTGGGGCAAGTTGTCAATGGGCCAGAGCCTGGTAGATGGTTCTGGGGTTTCCAACCCTGTGACAAAGGAAAGGGGAGGGTTCTGACTGCTGGGCTCAGTGAAGCAAACCAAGGTGCAAAGGAATAAAGAAGCTGCATGAAAGAGGGATCATTCAGAATCCTACATTGTGGCTGGTTTAGGGCAATGTGGTCATTAGGTGTGTTGGATTTATGCTTGTGATGGAAACGCAAGAGCCAGCAGCCTGTGCAGCCCCAGCCCTAAGAAGAGAGGATCCCCCTAGCAGTCTAGCAGGGCTCCATCGGCTTTCCATAGCCTCCTTGGTAACCCTAATTCCTGGCTCTATGCCACCACGAATGGCAGCAGCAAGCAGCTAATCAAAAATTTAGGCTTTTATACACACACGTCTAGTTATTATAAATACACAATACCCTTAACTGATGAAAGGTCAGGGGGCAGAGAGCAGTGAAACTTCCCATTCAAGCTTAGGATGACTTAGGTTTATTGGTATAACTCTCGTAGAACATATGTATCTGGCTCCTTAAATGGACAAGAATTCTAGTCAGGTGATAAGGGGCGGTACCAAATAGGTGATCCTAACTGATGAAGCCCGCTCTAAGTAATCTCTTGTAAAATAAACATGCTGACCAAACACAGTCCTAGCACCTATTCTCCACATTTTATCCTAAACAAGGACACTGCATTGGATGTTCAATCCCATTACTTAAATCTGCTTTGCCCAATATGGTAGTTACTGGCCATATGTGGCTATTGAAATTTAATTTTTAATTAACAAAAATTCAATAAAAATAGAAATTATTCTCTGGGTCACACTAGCCACATTGGTCAAGAGCTACATGTGACTAGTGACTAGTGACTATCACAGAGGACAGTACAGTTATGGAACATTTCCATCATCACAGGAAGTTCTATGGAACAGTGCTGACCTATGGTTCAAGTGTAAATAACTGAGCCTGTCACTGACAGAATAAACAGAGCTACCATTTACGGGGTGCCCTCCACACGCCAGAAACTGTGCTAGGAACAATTAATCTCTAATCCCTCCAACAGTGATCACAAAATCAAGTGCTCACAGGGCCAGGCAGGAAGGTAAATAAATAAAATGGGCTAGGGGCAACACAATGGGAGAGGTGGGGAGTGTGGCCAACTGTAGAGTGTATCCCCTACCCAAGAGGGACACAACTTCTCAGTTTAACCTAATTGTTTCCATTTGAGAATGTGGCCCTACCGGCCCTACCAGCTCTTCTGAATATTAAGAGAATGTGCACATCCAGATTTTCATATAAAACATCTTCATTTTTAATTGTAAAGCAACAAATACATAGTTTCTTAAAGCAACATGCAAACCAAACCTAAATATGACTTAGAGCTGGATTCAGTCCATGATCTGATCCATCAGTGTGCAACTTCTATAAATCCTTGGAGGGCCAATCATCTTTTAGTTATTAATTTCTGAAACTGCATGACTAATACTGCCACCGACTCATCAAACAACAGACACAAACCACACCACTGTCAATTCTGTCTCTGATTGTTCAATCCCTCTCCCAGAACAACACAGAAGTCCCCAGCTAGCCCTCCTCCGCTGTGCAGATTTTCTATAAGCAGTCTGGGAGACGAGCTGCGTGCTCCTGAAGGATTTCTACTGTCATTATGCAAGACAGCATAGATAGTGACTTTTTAAGGAAACTACGCTTTGAATGTGAGCAGCATCTCAAAATCAACCTTGTCCAACCTTTAGTAATGCACAACTCTTGCTTTGTGCTTCTCAGAATAGCACTGCTTACATTTCTCTCCACAACCTAGGCTGCTACTGCTAATGTATTTGAGTGAACTTTTATTATTGAGAACCTTATCGTTTTGAGCCAGTTTCCTCTCTTCGCTGACACATTCGGTGATGCTGCACTCCAGTGTTTGTCATAGCACAGATGTTTCCGTGGTGATGATCAGTGACGTCACAAGCACCAGGATGTGTATCATCAAACTTATCCAGACAGAGGAGCAAAAAAGAGTGAGAGCTCCACTTCCATTTGAACTCCATGTTGGACTGACTTGGCCACCTCAAAAATTACTCTTTGGAGTCTGGGCTGTTCTATCTGGACTGCAAAGGGCAAGTACTCACACTTGCCTGTTTATGATTCATTTCTACTATCAGATTATTAATTAGGTGCTAAGTCCCACGTACATACCAAAACCCAGATTAACCTGCCTCTGATGCCCACTTTCAAAACAATACTGCCATGCTCAGAAGCTTTCTGTCGTTTCCCCTTAGCCTACAGGATCAAGTCCACCCTTACAAGTCTGGCTGATTCGCCCCTTCCAACCTCACCCTCCACCTATCCCAAACTGGAAGAAGGGCTCAGCAGCACTTGGGACCACTAGTTCTGGATTCAGGAGGTCTCAGCTCACATTCCAGCTTCTCCACTTACCAGCCTAGGCAACTTACTTCACTTTTCTTTTTTTTTTTTTTAATTAATTTATTTAATTAATTTATTTTTGGCTGTGTTGGGTCTTTGTTGCTGTGGGCAGGCTTTCTCTAGTTGTGGCAAGTGGGGGCTACTCTTCGTTGCAGTGCGCGGGCTTCTCATTGCGGTGGCTTCGCTTGTCGCAGAGCACGGGCTCTAGGCACGCGGGCTTCAGTAGTTGTGGCTCGCGGGCTCTGGAGCGCGGGCTCAGTAGTTGTGGCGCACGGGCTTAGTTGCTCCGCAGCATGTGGGATCTTCCCGGACCTGGGCTCGAACCCGTGTCCCCTGCATTGGCAGGCAGATTCTTAACCACTGCGCCACCAGGGAAGCCCCTACTTTACTTTTCTTATGTCTCAGTTTCTACCACTCTAATTGGGGATAATACTTAAAGAGAACCCACCTCATGAGGTTATTGTGAGGTTTAAATGAGTTCACCTAAATTTACAGAGCTCAGCACAGAGGAAGAAATGAATAAATGTGAGACAGAAGGAAGGTGGGGAGGAGTTGCCAGAGGAGGAGGAGGAAGGGCAGGAAGAAGAAAATAAAGATGATGACGGCGGACTCTCCAAATACCCTGTCTCCAAACACGCTCTGCACGTTTCCACCATTTCTTTTCAAGGAGGTTATACCACTCACTTCCACCCAAATAGTACTTTGCTGAAAGGCTGGTCTTTTGTGGGAAGCTGTTTCTATCCCAGTCTACAAAACACTGAAACTTCAGTGAACTCCTTCGTCACTTACTTCACTTTTTCTTGAACTTTTATCTTTGTATACAAACAGATGTGTGTGTGTGTATACAGCTGGGCATGTGTATATATACACATATATGCAAAACAACCCAACTATCAACACATCCCTTGAAGGCAGGGACCTCATTCATTCACAAACTGGATAGTCAGTGCTCTGCGCTTAACCAATACCTGACAATTAACTAGCACTGTTACGTTTTCAAAGTGGTTGCCCATAATTATCACAATTAATATCAACCCCAAGCGGTGGGCAAGGAGATGTTATTTTAAATTCCACTTTACAAATGAGGTAACTGAATCTTGGAGACTCACTTGAACCTGAAACTTTGAGAATCCATATTGGTTGATAAAGTCAGATCTTTAAAATACCCAAACTACCCTTCAATTTTGGTATTTATCTGAAATTTCTGCTCAGTTTCGCTAAACTTCGACCATGTAAACACAGCCAAAGTCCCATAAAATCTTAGTTGTGAAATTCCTTATTCCCAAGATAGAGGGTGGATATTTATTAACTTTACAGAATATTACTACTCGATTTCCAAGTAAAGTTATTTTCCCCCTAAGACTCAGCCCCACATATGAATTATAGTAAAATCTCTCTTTACCTTCTTCTGTTTCCAAGTTCAAAAAAATGGCATCCTAATATAATACCACAAGTGCCAATTTAAACACAGGAACACTGAAAATACTGCCAGACTTTGAGGCTTAGAAGCTTTCCTACTGCTGTTAAGTTGGGCTGCTAAACCCATGGTCAAGAGTCCGAACATCAAATATAAGTGATAGCAGCACTGTGAGAACTTACATCTTTAAACTGTAGGGCAGTTCCCCTTAACTTTCATTTTCAACTTGGACATTATCCATCTCAGTGGTGTTCATTATAGAATTTTGCACATATAAAGAAAATAATAAAAGTTTACTGATTAAATAGGTTGGATTCCTAAAACAGTAACTTAATAACATTTTCCCCAACTTGTCTTTTTTTTTTTTTTGAGCAACAAGGATTGGATTCCACAGGCTTTAGCTAACCAAACCAAGAAGAGTTTCTAGGTTTCTGCCAAAGTTGAAAGGTAGAGGAATCTGAGGTCTGACTTTAAAGATTTGTTGCACATAACAGTTACTGGAAGAGCACAGCTGGCATGGTGATTCAGCCAGAATATTTTAGCAAAGAATGACCCATGGACTTCCCTGGTGGCGCAGTGGTTGGGAATCCACCTCCCAAAGCAGGGGACATGGGTTCGAGCCCTGGTCCAGGAAGATCCCACATGCCGTGGAGCAACCGAGCCCGTGTGCCACAACTACTGAGCCTGCACTCTGGGGCCCACGAGCCACAGCTGCTGGGCCCGCGCGCCTAGAGCCCATGCCCCGCAATGAGAGAGGCCACCGCAGTGAGGGGCCCGCGCACCGCAGCGAAGAGTAGCCCCCGTTCACCGCAACTAGAGAAAGCCCGCGCACAGCAACGAACACCCAACGCAGCCAAAACTAAATAAATTTTAAAAAAATGAATGACCCAAACTCTGTTTTCCTGCTCTACTAGGAAATGACAAACCACTCTGGAACCTCTCTGGCACTCATTTCCCTCCCCCACAGCCCCACACATAACACACCTAAAAGCATCTGCCTCCAAACCAGCGCGTAGGACCTGCTCAGCCTGCTGCCTTCCCAACTGCGCTCAAAAGAGAAGTAGCCAAAGAATAAAAGAGAGTTCTCGATTTGTACCAACCACATTAATTTTAATCATTCTTCTAAATAACAGCCAGAGTCTACTGCTATTTGTACGTCTTCTGACATTTTTATTGCTGTGCCCCAAGGTGGATGAAAGAAACTGATGTGTTGAGAAGAAGCCCCAAACCTGGCGCTGTCTCTGCCTCTATTCCCCATGTTCTCCTGCTGTACAGCGCTCCCGAACTAGGGGAGAAGAATGTGGGTTTGAACAACTGGCGTCCTGCTGATTGCAACTGTCAGTTAAATAAGCCAGTAACACAGGAGCGTATGTTCACACATAAAATATTAATTGCACAGGTTGGGGTAAAAATATATTAATACGTGGGTTCCACTTTCATGCTTAGTGGTCAGATAAGTATTCGGCCAATTCAGTTCTATTTCTGCGCCCCACAGTCTCGACAGTGTTACTTTTGTGTTTCACTTTTCTTTTCCTTCTCTGGTTACCGTCTGGTTTCCCATGTTGGTGCCTTCATTATGACTGACCAGCAGCATACGTTTAAGCAGGATTTTAATTACTAGGTCATCTCCTAGCCAACTTGCCCAAGGCAGGCTGGCAGAAAAGCCCTACAATCCATGCCTTAGACTTTCCCTTGCTCCTCTCCAGGTAAATCTCTTTTTTTCTGAGGACGCTAGAATCATGCTGATGGCATCATATTCATCTGATAAAGATGATGATCACCTAATTTCTATAAAGTTTCATTTCTGTCCACTGAGTATTTCAAGTTGCAGGGCTGGCACAGAGTGGTTGAGATGGGGTGCCTGATAGCGTGACGTGATACCAGGATTTTTTTATCTTAACCCAGAAAAGCACCTTCCCATATATCACTGCACATGCCAACTAACGTACCCTGGGGATTTAGCACAGATCTGGCTTTTCAATTTGCCTTTGAGTAACGTCGTCAATTTGCTTCAATTGAAGCAGGAATTATATTACATGATCAAATGGCAGGAGAATTTCTCTCCACCTCTGAAGTCCAACGTGAGGGAATCAGCAATGACTAAAGAGTGGGAAAGAACGGTGGTGATGGCCGACTGCGTCAGCTACTTGGATGTCCAAATGCTGCAGATACAAAAATCTGACTCTTTTTTTTCTTTTTGGCCACAACCAAATTTTTGAAAGATGGCTTCAGTGTCCCTCATTTGCTAAATGGAGAGAGTAATAGTAGTGCCCTCCTATGGTGGTTAAGAGCATTAAAAGAGATGATATAAAGTGCTCAGCATTAAACCTGATGTTAGTAAACGCTCAAAGGCTGCTATCATAACAGCAAAATCACCATCACTCGAAACACTGGTCTAAAAGTTAGCATTTTACTGGGCAAAGAGGTCTGTTAGCCTGTGATTGTGAAAATACACTGGATCCACTTCTCCAGGTCAAAGAGAAAGCAACCTATGGGAAATTTATTTTCTCAAAAATGGATCTAGGACCTAAGCCACTTTCCCAGTTGGGTCTCCCCTAAGCTGCTTCTTCTTCTTTTTTTTAACATCTTTATTAGAGTATAATTGCTTTACAATGGTGTGTCAGTTTCTGCTTTATAACAAAGTGAATCAGTTATACATATACATATGTCCCCATATCTCTTACCTCTTGCATCTCCCTCCCTCCCAATCACCCCTCTAGGTGGTCACAAAGCACCAAGCTGATCTCCCTGTGCTATGCGGCTGCTTCCCACTAGCTATTTTACCTTTGGTAGTGTATATATGTCCATGCCACTCTCTCACTTTGTCCCAGCTTACTCTTCCCCTAAGCTTCTAATATTTTGTTCCCATGTGGAATTTTGGATATGCTTTCCCCTCTGCCTACATTGCTCTTTCCTCCTTGCTTGACGAAATGCTACTCCTTCCTTCTTATTTTAAATTTTAAGTGTCCTTGATTCTTCAGACTTGGCTGAGTTCCCTTGTTTAAAGCTCCCTTAGCAGTCTGTATTTCTCCTGTAGAGTGCTTACCATTATTTCAATTTAAGTAATTCTACGTGCAATCATTTGCTTTATAGCGACACATAAATATGCACACACACGTGACTGTATACTTCATAATGTCAACAATCGTGGCTGCCTTGTTCACCTCTGCATCTCTATTGTCTAATAGAGTAGGCAGTCAGTAAATAAATGTAAGTAGCTGAGTGACTGAATGCTGAACGAATAAGCCAGCGAACTAGGGAAGAATCATCAGAGTTGTTAACATATTAAGGCATTAAACAGACTAGCTTAAAAAAAGTTGAGACATCTTCCAGTGGTTATTAACTGCCACTACACCCACACTGGGCTTCCTCACTGGATAAGGCAGTGGCTCTGTGGAATCTGGTTTCCTAAGCTGCTCTGGTCCCCCTTCTAGCAGCAGGCACTCCATTCTCATGGGGGTTAAAATTAGCACCAGTAAGCTCCCCCTGCACTGGGCTCTAATCATGCAAGGGCCCAGGTGGATCTTGCTGACAGATGTTAAGGTTAGAAGGAAGGGTACCAGCCAGATGAGCAAACAGAGCCACCCCCCTTCCGGAGGTACCAGCACTTCCTGTCTTTAGGCTTGGCTGGTTCCTGCCTGCCCCGCCCCTCCCCCATGCATCGGTTTCAACACAGTTGCTGCTCTTTCTGTCATTTGAACTCAAATCCTATCTTGGAAATTGATGGGCGATTCTGCCCCTGACAACACAATGTCAGCTTAGCTCAGCGTCCAGCTGGTTCCGTATATATTATCATAATGCGCTGCCTGGGTGGACCCTGGCTGATGCTCTCCCTTGACTCAAATCCTCCTTTCCACACTAATTTCTGCTTTCTGACATGCAGGCACTACTTGTTTAAAAATAAAAACAGAGGTAACAGCTTGGGAGACATTTTGATTTTCAAAATCCTGTGAGGACATTAAGTCTATTCTCATGGTAAACTGAGCTAAAAAGGTTTTCTATTAAAAAACAATATTTGACTCATAAAAAAAAAAAGTGTTTCCCAGGGTCCTATACTGTTTCCTGGTGACATGAAAAAAGTATTACTTCTCCCAACCCCTAAGCCCTCCAAAACAGTGTTTCCCAAGCTTCAGTCCTGATTTTGCTCCATCCTCTACCACTTACTCTATGACTTAATTAACATTATACTTGCTATTTTTGTTTACATTGACTTACTTTTTCTTTATACTTTTTCTTTAAATTCAATCTTGCCCTCAGCAAGAATAGCTGTGAGGGAGATCAGCTCCATGCTTTGTGACCACCTAGAGGGGTGGGATAGGGAGGGTGGGAGGGAGACGCAAGAGGGAGGGATATGGGGATATATGTATATGTATAGCTGATTCACTTTGTTATACAGCAGAAACTAACACACCATTGTAAAGCAATTATAGTCCAATAAAGACGTTAAAAAAAAAAAAAGAATAGCTGTGAGACCACAACTTGGGACTGCTTTGTTTTTTTGATTGTTTTTTTGTTTTTTGCTTATGCATTAAGATAGACATAACTATTTTTAAAAACTTTTTTGAATGATTTTTTTCTATCACCTAACTGCATGGGAAACCTAGAAAAAAGCTCACTGCTAACCAGTGAACCAAGCGAATTCAACACTACACCATATCAGCTGAAGGAATTCAGAGAGAAGAACTCCGGGTGAGAGCTACCTAAGGCACAAGTGGCTGTGTATGGGTTTTTCCAGGCCTCCTGGAACTCACTGTCAGTCTCCTGCAGAAATGCCCAAGGCAAAAGGAAGTTGGCCTCAGACCTGTCCTGTGGAGTGAACATCACCTTGGTATGTTGGTGGTCACTCACCAAAGCAGTGTGTGTATAGCAGCTCAGGAGATCAGCTGGGCTCAAACAACAAATCATCAGGGCTTAAAGGGCTCATCAAGCTCCCTGTCCCCAGCCCCACTTAATAGATGAGGAAACTGAGGCCCAAAGAAATAAAAGTACATAGTGGAGGTCACGTGGCAAAGTAGGGACAGTGCTCTGTTTTCATATATTTCTGCATGCGTGAATGAAAATGTTCAAACAAAGAAATGTTTCAAACCCACTCCTGGTCAGTGCCCCTAAATATCTCATCTTAATAAGATTTATGATCAGTACATAGAGGCTCTCATCTGCATATTCACATCACTTGAATCCTTTGATATTCTCAAGTAAGTAGAAAGTAATTAGGAAGAGGCCCTTGGCTTGAAACAATCAATTATGCAGATAAACACGATTGGAATTATGATGCTTTTGTAACCAAATAAAAAACAAAAAATTAGGCTTAAAAAAAAGTTCTGTCATTTCGGTCCAAAACATAGGCAGAAAGCACCATTCTGTCACCCCACCCCCTCCCCTGACACTGTGTGCTTATTAAAATAAGTTAGGTGTGGTTCAGTCATTTATTAGGTCACACAAAATACCAAATACTGGAAGTTTCCCACAATTCACAGGTTTCTCAAGAAATTCATAGAAGAAAACTGCCTCCCCGAATCCATCTCCCATGGTCCCTGTGGCATGAGGTTTAGTAACCCTTCAGTGCCCTAATAAGGAGACTGTTAGTACCCTAACTGTCATCTAACTCAAAATCTCACACTTTCTCCTGGTCTCCTTTTTCTCTACCTTGTATGCATGCCAGGGAGTCCATATGGTCAGCAAACCACTTCTAGATGAATTAGAACATCCTTGTAAATAAATAAAATATTACAAGTCTCCCTCTTATCTTGCCAGCCCCACGGAAAACATACCAGTCAGCAAATAAAACCAGCATTTTCTTTATTTGACTACAGCCATGAGAAAAGTAGGCTGTTGAAGGGAAATGAACTCTAAGGTAAACTTATACAATATGCCCATGAGAAACAAAAAAAGACATATCTGGGCTAACTTTTGAAAGGTCTGTTTAAGATACCAGCAAAACTGCCTCACTTGTATCGAGGAAAAATAAGAACAGTAGGATAAGAGATGCAAAGAATACCAGCATAATGTATAGAGCAAGTAGTCTATAAAGTACAGACTCTGAAGTCGGGCTCTCTGGGTTTGAATCCTAGATCTACTACTTATTTGTTGTGCAACTCTGGGCAAGTTACTTAACATCTCTTTAGTCTCATTTTCCTCATCTTTACAGCAGGGTGCCCACAGCACTATGCGCACAATACAGTCAGGACTCAATGAGTGTTTGTGTCATTATAGTTAGTGCCACTATTCCACAGAGCTCTGTGGTTAGGCAGACCTGGGGTTGACTCCCAGTTTCAACTCTAATTGTGCCTTTGGGTAAGTTACTAATCCCTCTAAATCCCAGTTTTCCCACCTGTCAAATGAGGATAATAACTGTTATAGCTTATAAGACTTGTTGGAGGATTTGATGACATGATATAAATAAAATGATTACCACAGTGCTGGCACATAGTAAATGCTCCAAAAATGTTAGCTGATAATAGTCCCCAAATATCAACAATAGCAATAAGAAGAAGAAAAAGAATACATATTACTACCTGGCATGGTCACTATTAAGCAGGGCAGCAAAGTCTGAGCACTGTTTCTCCTTTGTCGGCAATGCTGTTGGTGGTGTCATATTCAAATAAAGATAAAGTAGATCACCTGCTTAGCAGTGACCTGTGGCTCATGAACTCTTTAATCTGCCTGATGCCGAGAGCTTGCTGGCTACCAAATCCCCAGTGTTAGGATTTCTGGTGTTACCTGCTTTATGGATTACTCAAGGGATACTTTGAAAATCAGTCTTCACTTACATCCTTGTTCATTATCTTGACTTCTTGCCGGGTCCTTTCTATTGCAAGGGAAGACAAAAGACACCTTCCCCGCTGCTCAAAGAAAAAGGCCTGATTTGATGCTTGAAAATCTGGGGCCTCCTTCCTCTATTTTATGACACATCTGGATATTCTTAACCCTAATGTTCTGTTCTCGCGTCTGTCTTGCTTTTTCAAGTAGGAAAATCAATGGATAAGATGTAACATGCCACCCTCAGTAACAAAAGATGACATCCGTATTTTTCTGCTAAACGAGACCCTTCACCAAAATGCTCTTACCTAAGCGGGGCTGGCTGGAGTTCTGCACCAACACCAGTCCTATAAAGGGCCATTGTCCAAATGCAAAGCTCTGAGCATTCATCCTCTGCCCTTGTGTTTTGAAGGTGCATTGCATTTCTGTCAGGAAGTTGGTGAGATTTTACAGACATTCTTCTCATGATCCCCAGAATCGCAGAGAGACCCCTGCAAGCCTAGGCCAACCGGAATTGGAAAGCCATCAGGGATGGACCCCATGCCCTCTGACATCTGTGGAACTCCTAAAATCCATACTTGCCGGCCAGCATACCATGGGCAAGAGCAAAGAGCTCTAAATGGATTTGGGCGGAAACTAGCAATGTGAGCGTAAGCAGTGACATGCTCTCTCCAGGTCTGTTTCCTTCTCTGGAATATGAAGGGTGTGTTAGATGACTGTCTGTACTTCAGTGGCTCTTCACTCAGAGTGAGCTGTGTGTTCAGTCACTGACCACAGTGGGAGGGGAGCGAGAGACTTGGGACGGCATGTTTCTCTTTGTTGTTTAGTTTATTTTCACTTGTCCAGGTAAGTCTCTACAAGTTCAGAAAGTAAATTTCTTAGCTACTTATGAAAAAAGAAAATTAATAAGCCAAAACCATCTGGAAGAAGAACTCTTCAAATGTTGGACTTTCTTCTTATTTTGAACACATGCACTAGTAATAGAATGAGAAGTGATCAGGGGGACAGCTCCAAGGCACAGCCATCTCTGTCATGAGCTTCCAAAGGCTGGCAGGGAAGGGCAAGATTATAAGCCACTCAGAGCAATCTTGCCCTGGGCTTTTACGACACACTAGGAGTCCATGTACTTGACACTGAGCTCTTAAAAGGCTTGCGTGGCCCCCAGAAGTGACATTTCACAACTGTCTCTGACCACGGCCTGAGCATCCACACAGGCCTGCGTGATCTGACCCTCAGCAGCTTCCCCAGCCTTGTCTCCTGTCACTGTCAGTGGCCAGAGCAACAGGAACCATCACAGGCTGCTTCTGGTTCCTTGAACTCACCTAAGCAAAACAGTCTTTGCACATGCTATTCCATCTGCCTGGAAATTTGTTTCTGTCCCCTTGTCAGGGGAAAACTTACTCATCTCTTAGGTTTTGGCATAAATGAGATTTCCTCAAAGAAGTCTTTCCTGACACCTCACTTCTCCTCACTCCTTTTACAGTCCCCCTTTTATTTTTTTTTTTAATTTTTTAAAATTATTTATTTATGGCTGTGTTGGGTCTTCATTTCTGTGTGAGGGCTTTCTCCAGTTGTGGCAAGCGGGGGCCACTCTTCATCGCGGTGCGCGGGCCTCTCACTATCGCGGCCTCTCTTGTTGCGGAGCACAGGCTCCAGACACGCAGGCTCAGTAGTTGTGGCTCACGGGCCTAGTTGCTCCGTGGCATGTGGGATCTTCCCAGACCAGGGCTCGAACCTGTGTCCCCTGCATTGGCAGGCAGATTCTCAACCACTGTGCCACCAGGGAAGCCCTACGGTCCCCCTTTTATACACAAGTCTGATGAGTTAGTTGTAAGTTGTGTTTAGCGTCTTTCTTCTCTATTTACATCATAATTTTGTGAAGACAGGGACTGTATCTGCCTGGGCTCCTGCACCTAGCTCCCCATCTGGCATGTAATAGATGCTTAGTATGAAGGAATGGAGGAAGGAATGATCCATTACCGACATGACATAAGCATGATCTCTTACTGACACCTAAGAAAGGGCTACACTAGAAACAGCCAGTGGATTTCTCTGTTCTCCTGAAGACCTGTTTCTCCAAAGGCACCTCAGGAGGTATCAGATGAACAAAGGCACGCGTCAATGGCTTCAGTCCAGAGCACCAAAAAATAGTGCACGCTAAAAGGTCTAGAGACGGCCCCACCCAGCTCTGAGAAAACATACAAAAATTGAGGCCAGAGAAGCAAAGGGACCTTCCCAGAGTCACACAGCTAGTTAACGGCAGAGTCAGGACTGGACCCAGCTCCCCAGTCAGACAGCCGATCCTCGTCCTATTAGATCCAATGGACACTTACTAGCCACTTCTTAGGGCCTCATTACAAAGAAGGGAGGAGAGGGAGTCTCTTGTTTCTTTGGAAGCTCCATGCTGTCTCTCAATGTGGAGTAATCTCCCCAAGCCTGAACTGTCTTTCTCCACATGTCCAGAAAACAACAAATTTAAGTGCAGCTGGGAGTCAATGGGGCCGGATACCCAGGGGCAACCAACAGCAGCAAAAACTGCTTCTGTCTGGAGCAAAAGGATTAAAGAAGGTCAAATGCTAAAGATCAAGAATAACACCATATTGTCAGGGGCAGCTGGAAGGGGCCACTACAATGGAAAGGTCAGAACTGACTGGTGGTGGGGAAAATCTGATTCTTTCTCTACTGCTGTACTTACAGCAAGGAGATAGGCCCAGCAAGTCTAACACCACTCTTTATTCTACAAAGGATTTTCAGTTTGACCAAACTCCACTTCTGCTTTATTTTGGGATCCTGGCACCATTATACTTCACATGTCAATCTCTGTAATTACTGTGAAGGGAGATTTAATTCATTCGTATCTGATGCTCACAAAGCTAAATTTCAATCGCCTTCCATTTTAAAAAGCGAGGTGTTTTAAAACATCTATGCTTGAGCCAGGAAACTAAGACCTCAGGTCAGAACTCATCAACAGTAAAATGTTCATCTTCTCAAAACTCTGTGATGACCTAGATGGAGGGGGAAAGGGGAGGAGGGAGGTCCAAGAGGGAGGGGATATAGGTATACACGTAGCTGATTCGCTTCACTGTACAGCAGAAACTAACACAACATTGTAAAGAAATTTTACCCCAATTAAAAAAAAAAAGAAAAAGTTCAAACTGTTTCTCAAAAAACAGAATAAAATAAAAACTCTTGATTAATACAGTCCTACTAATTTTTCAAATAAATATGAAGGTTTGTACAAATTCGTAACAATTAAAAAAAAACACCTTGATCTGAAGAACATCAGATCAGGGCCTTAACCCCACTCCCAGAAAGGGTGCTGGCCAGGCGCCCGACCCGCTCAGATTTGCCCAATGATCCCGGAGCAGGCAAGTCCCCCAACAGTGCAGAAAGGGAAGAGAGCGGAGGGAGGGAGGGAGAAAAACACATGCACGCCAAAAAAAAAAGATGTCCCCTAAAATAAAATGAGCATTTAAACTGCTTGTCAGCCGGCTCCCTAACAAAGCCAGTAGTGTATTCACAGGCATTTGCATAAATGCTGCTGGTGAGTTCACCATAGCTGCTAGCGCTAATGGTCCAGAAAGTAATTTAGTCACTTCTCCCAGCATTCTATGTCAGAATGATGAGCAGCAGCACTTTGCCTTGTTGCATATTAGATCATTGGATAATAAAGTGTTAGCGCATGCAAGCTGACAGGGTCCCTGCACTACAGCTTTTGAGGGCACCGCTTCTTGCCACAGGGGGAAAAAAAAAGAGAGAAACTGACGCCACGGTAGGCCTTACATTCAGGTCAACACAACCTGAAACTCAGAAGAGCAACGATAGTACACTCCGCAGGCCCTCTGAAGATCCCCAGCACACAGGCCCTGGAGTCTGCCCAAGTGATGGGGAAGGCGTGGGAGGGGCACACAGGCCAGAGCTGTGCATTTACCGCCCATGGGGTCAGCTCAGCTGCTCTGATCCCAAGCCTATGCTTTTCCAAAAATCACAATCCTGAGAGCAGTTAGCTTCTGAGGCTGCTTCTCCCCACAACTGTACATCTTCTACAAAGCTGTTGCTTCAACAGAAAAACCTCACTGGCCTACACTCGCTCATAAATATCTAGCCAAAGGAAATCTCAGTATTTATGAATGAAGAAAAAAATAGGAGGGAGGACAGTCACCACGAGATCCAGCGTGCCAGGATTCACCCTCTCTGGACCACACCAGAGTCTATGAAATAAATCCACCTTTGTCAACTCTCCTACTTGAAATACAGGGACAGTTATTCGAGCACAGAGGTCTGTGAGTCCATGGGTCACACAGGGAAGAAGGCGTGAATGTAACGCGTGGTCACTATTTCTCTTACATGCAGAAAGATGAGCCACGGAAGAGAACTTTCCTCCAACCTTCTGACAAGCGCAAGACAAACAGAGATGTGCAGAATGGCTCAAAATAATTCAGGCTACCTGTAAATGAGATGGTACGGAGCCCAGAAGGAGGGAAAAGAAGACTCCTACAGGTCACCTAGGAGGCGAAAATACTGCGCACAGTCTCGCTGTGGGGCAGCTGTGTGAGGTGGGGTGGAGGCGGGAGCGGCCGAGGAGGGCCATGGCTCTGTGAGTCTTAAACAGGGCATTCTTCAATGGCAAGATGAAGCATTACCATGCCCCCAAATTGATGCAAACTAGCATCTAAGTCCACTCCCACACATCACCAATGAAGAGCCCACAGTCACTCTCTGCTGAGTAGATATTTATGTATCAGCATGAAGCGTCTAAGTGAGTGGGTGGTTATGTGTGGTTGGTTGATTCATTCTGCAGAGAAGCAGATTTCCAATTATTGTCATTACTGAGAACCTCAAAGTGTCTGCCTTTTTATTCTTCTGGATAGAAGTGAAGTCAGGTTTTGGTGAGAGGGAGGCCCCCTAGCTGAAAGAGACAGGACACACCCAAGTCCCCAGTGATGGTTAACCGTAAATAAACAGTGAAATGTCATCATTTTCTTGAGTGACACACTAAGGAGAACATGGCCATTTGTGGACTGGTCACCTGCAGCAGAGGAATAAAATGCTGTCTTTAAAACTTAGAATAGTTTGTTGTTGTTTTTTGTTTTTTGGGTTTTTTTTTTACAAATTATGCGAATCTAAAAGGAAAGGTGGTGGCAATGGATAAATTAAGATTAGGTTTACCATGCCTATACAAATACAGATTAAGTACATATATCAAAAAGCCCGAGAACATAGCAAGGGAGGTCTACAGAACACTCTGTAATCTTTTACATGGGAAAAGGATCTGTACATGAATAGATATATATGATGTACGAATGAACCAGATTGTGTACACCTAGGACAAACTGTATTCTAATCATTGCCCCAATTAAAACAACAACAACAAAAAAAACAACTTAGAATGAAATGCTAGCCCAGCTGAAATATTAATATGTTCACCTAGAAGGGAGAATATTTGAGCTGGGAGGCAGCTTAGCGACGTTCTGATGCAGAGATCTCCAAATGTGAGCCTGTGGCTGTCTTCTACCTAAGTGACTTTCCCCCCTGTTCCTCCCTTCAGGGGCTAAAACATTTGTAATTAGTTACCAGCAATTAAAAAATAGGAGAGTTTTACTTCTGGTCAAACTGGAGCATCTGACCCCACCCGGCTCTCCCTGCCCTGGGTGACAACTGCCTGGGGCTGGGGTCGGCAGAGCATGAACTTGTCCTTCTTCCGCAGTCTCCACCCAGCCCACTTCCCCCGTGCACGTGACCTGCCCCCACCCAAGGCACACATTTTTTTTTTTTTTTTTTTACCCCCTACAGATCATCCCTTTCATTTTGCCAAGAAGGAAACTAAGGATCCCAAAAGGTAAGTCGACTTGTCCAAGGTCACACAAAGGCCAGAAATGAAGCTCAGACCTGAATTTGGTTTCCCGGCTCCTATTTCAAGGCTCTTTTTCCTCCACATCATGATGTCAAATAATGTTCCTGACCGCCAAGCCCTAGAGGCGTCCTGGCTAGCTGGTTGTTTTTTACTGGTTTGTGTTGGGATTTTTTTTTTTTTTGGTGGAGGGATGATCTACAAGGCATCGTGTGCTCTCCAACGACCTTCCCAAGGGCAGGCATGGGAGCTGGATGGGGTCTGCACTTGGAGCACATTTTGAAACTGTGAATCCATGACTGTTAGATACCAAAATGACAGTCAAGTCTGTTCCCAGACACGACAGTAACTAACCAGTCATAGTCGAAAACAAGACTTTAGTTTTTAAGCTAGTGCTGTCCAAATTGTACCGACTGAGTATTTACCTATTTTTTCCTTCTTCGTTTCACCTAAATATCTCTAATCATACAATGCCTGAAGGGACTCCAAGGGTATTAAAAGGCAACATTACTGTAAAGTGAGGATTAGAATAATTTTAAGTACAGAAATGGAACTAGGAATGTAATCACGAGCAGGTGTTCCAAATGGCCTCCTGCAAAAAGTAATATCCATACATCTCAGCCCTAATGAAACCATAAAGAAGTAGCTTTTGGAATACGATGGTTTATTTTAAGAAGACTGTAACACTGGATTGGTAAAGAATCCCTTCTAAGAGTGTTACACCCGGCTAATTAATAAAAAAGTACAGTTTTGTGTATTCCTTAATTGCAGGGGAAAAAATCAGGCAAAATGATGACAGTGGTGTGTTTATTAAATTGGGACGCTGACAGGGAAAGGAGTTTTCTACCTTATGAACTATATCACAGACAGCTCATGGCCCATCAAAAAATCAGACAATCGGGTGGTAGTTTGTGTGATAGTGTTTTTAAAAGAATCTGGATGACCTAGCAAACCGGAAAGTGAAGTGGGGAAATGAGTTAAGAGTTTAACTTGAGGAGACTGGAGAAAATCTACCATGTTGATTGATATCCAGTAGAGTCTCAGTCACTGTCCTGGGTGGGTAGATGGATGGATGGATGAACAGAGGGATACATTATATATACATGCAGCACAGAAACATTTGGACATATGCTAAATCCAGCCTATAGTTCCTTTGAGTGGCATTTACTTTCCTTGGTTCAAATTTTTGCCTGATTTCCTCCAGTCCACTCAAGGGTTCAACTCATTAGCCATAAAATCAAGACAAATGTGATTTCTCCCCACCAAATTCTACCTACATAAAGCAGACTGTACCATGTGGTAATGAGGGTAGGGGTGTGCACAGGGCATGGGAGGGACATTTAGTTTGGACTTTATATTCAGAAAACACCTCCAACCTAGACTTCGGACCTTATCTCCAAATGAAGTTAAGTATGTAGTCACAGAGCTTACAACAGCAGGACTGTAAAGACAGTGACGTTCATTATACAACCAGGTCAACCATAAACTTAAAATATATCATGATTTTTGTTGCCCTGTTTTGGCCTTTCATTATTTTTTAATCAAGTGGGAGCTTAAAATAAAGCAGGGGTCCAGTCTCCCTCTGTCTTTCAACCTGAAGGAAGGATGTGTCAGCCATTTCCAGGGTAGGGAGCTATGCAACAAGAAAGGCTGGCCCTCAAAGACATCCTCCTGTCTTTAAATACTGAGCATCAATATTGTTCAACAGGACATTTGAAATTTGAAAAGGGGTAGAACATGTGGTGGAGTTGTAAGAAAGAAACCAAATAAATGCACAGTTAAAGTAGCAATGCCAACCAATGAAAATGATTCGCCTACCATGTTCCAGATAAGAGGGCGTACCTTCCGAGGGGTCAAGCCTCCGAGCCCTCCGCCCATGCTTGGAGTTATTATGGACAAACATATTATCAGAGACTGCCAGGACATGGCCATCCACATTGACTGTCGTAGACACCACGACCTGGAGACAGAAGAGAGAAATGAAGGAACATTTTAATATAAAAGCATGGAGGGTAATAAACTCAAGTTAAATAAATAACAGCTGGGAGCTGAAGAAAATTGCATAGCTATTTCACATAATAACTGGTGCTTATGCTGTACAAGTCTAACAAGAGGAGCTATTGATGAGTGGGTCTTTGGCATGGAACGCTTTTGATGCAGTTTTAAGTAAAATTGCACAGTTTATAGTTATACAGCAGAAGGTACACTGTTAACCATAATTTTAACAGGAAGATCTTTATTAGCATATTTTTTTTACACAAGGGTGGTTGTGTTTCACCTAAATTGCCCTACAGTTTAGACACTGAAGCAGATATCACAGTTGATCATGCAAATAAAAATCTTTTGAATCTTTAAAATATTTCTTCCCCCCAGCACTGCGTCAGGGTTAAGGGGATAGAGAAATGAAAAAGAGAGGTTTCAGTGAGAGCTGGGATGAAGCTTTCTCTCCTGGGTGTCTTTTTGGGGTTTCTTGTACTTTTTTTCTTACTACATTAGTTTAGTTAATCAGACATCAGACCAAAGCCCCCCTCACCACCATCACCACCACCACCACCACCCCAAAATCCACACTAATCAAGGGACTTAGAGCTGTGCTTCAAAGCAAAAAAAAAAAGATAGCCCTGGCCCAAGGTACATTCAGCTACTGTGGCGGTCTCATAAACTGACTGAACGGAGTTTGCCGGAAAGGACAGAGGCAAAGGTGTTTTCTCAGAGAACTTTGACTAAAACACTGAGACAAAAGGACCTACAGTTCTCCTTATATTAAATGCGTAAGAGGATTAAAACCCAACCCCACAGAGATATGTTTATTCATGCGACCTCCTACAACCAAATATAATAATTGTCTGTAATTGCAGCTTCAGCACCCACCTCATGCTCTGACATGGGAAACAGCAATCAGCCGGCTCCCGTTTAATCCACCTATTATGTTGACTAATTAACTTTGCTCCACAGTTTATTTCTTCCTCCATTATCAGCCCCTGTCAGCCGCAAGCACCCTGCAGCACAGGGGGGACCTCAGGCTCTTTGATTGATCACCGATAGATTGACATGCAGATTAATTTAATTAGAATCACCTCACTTGAGAAATGAAAGACAATGGCAAGAGGGCTAATAGATCTGCTCTCATAATGAGGCGAACCTCCAGAGCCAAGGCTGAGGTTTTCTGATTTATTTTTGCTCAATTCCCCGGCTGCTTGGAAAGACTTGTGCTTTAATTGCTCTTGGTTTTGAGACGCCTAAGCCCCCGAAGAGGTGAAACGTTTTACAAGGATTGGCACATACTGAGGCCCCAGTTTCTGAGGAAGACTTTTCTCCAAGTTGGGGAAAGGGGACCCTGACTTCTAGAGCCTTGTGCAATGCTACGATTTCATCACCTGAGTTGGGCAGAGGGGAAAATGCTAGGCCTGGGAACCATAAGCCCTGCCTGGCAAAGCACCCTGCCCTCAATCCACCAATGGTTGCCATACTTAAAAGTTCCACTGTCCCCTCTTTGACCTAAAGGCATCCTGGCAAAATGTGGCGGATTTCCTTCCCCCTTGCCTTCAAGATGGCAACCAAATTTTTTGTTGTTGTTGTTTTCCTTCGGGCCCTCCCCTCTGCGGACCCAAGACCCTGCTCCTTTTATCAAGGCTCTAGTATTTCTCAGACCCATGAAGCAACACTGTGGTCATCCTGCCATGGGGTCTCCCAGGGATGACTGCTGGGGAGGGCTTCTGTGGGATCCCCTCCACCCTCCCTCAGGGTCTTCACCTTGATCCCCCCCCCCCAACCAGGACTTGGAGCCTCGCCTGATTTTAGTTTTTATCTCTATTTTGTTAAAATGCAAAGTAAACAATTAAGAGAGTCCATTCAGGGACTCAGGGTATTCTCTTTAGTCATTGTGAAACCCAAAATTCCAGCCAGGGCAAGTCATTCATGGAAGGATGCAGTAAGTTTGAAGCAGCAGTTTGCAAAGTGGTTTTTCTCTTTCTTCATGATTGATCAACCAGATGTGACAGCCTGAAGTTTCTGTGTATGTCTCATCAATTGTAGGTTAATTTAAAAGAAGAAGGAAGAGGAGGAGGAGGAGGGAGAGGAGAAGAAAGTTCTCTATTCTTTTATTTTCAAAAAGTACTATGAGTGGTGGCAGAGTCCATATTATTTAAAGCAACGGAAACTCACTTTTCTTTTTAGTTAAGAAGATGACTTCGTGGGGCATTTACAATTATGTAACAGAGCTGGGTCTTTCAGAGAAATTTTGATTTACTGCAAGACCACAACTGAGTGGTCACTGGAGTCGTTAGCTGAAGAAACTATAAAAGGAATGACAAACGGTATCTGTTCGCAGTGTCAGGAAATACAGAAAGTGGTTATTCTAGATGTCTGTCTTAAGAAAAAAAAAGGCAATGACAATCCACTGTGCACCTGTAAGACTGAGTGCTACAGGCTTAAAATATTCAGTATCATTTAAAGACCCTGTCATCTAATTCCTACATTGAACAAAAATATCGAGACGGTTAAGAAAAAAAAAAGAAAACTACACCCTATATGTTTTTATTTTCTTGGTAAGAGAAGGATCACCAAGACCACATGTGCAGTAAGATCATTTCATTGAAAGACCAGTTACAATTGGAGAAAGATGATACAGAGAACCCTCATGCCTTTAATTTCTAGAAAATAAACACCTATTATGTTTCTCAAAAACTCATAACACAATACATTTTAACTTCCCTACCCTGAAAAAATTTCTCTCATTCCAATTTGGAAATGATCAGGGTATAGTTAAATAAAATAAATGCTGCAATTAATCCACAGAGCAACTTGTAAATAAAAAAAAAAATCTAATGGTGAGATGCAAAGGGAGCACTGAAAAGTCCTTTAAAAATAAGCCTATAGTAGGAGGGGAAAGGGCCTGTACAGTTTAAACACAAGATTAATGAGGTGCTGACACATTCATGCAGGCAAAGGGACAGATGGACCTGCCAAATCTTCCACCTTCCCAAATTGTGTCAACAAAACCCAGCTTGAATTTGAGACAGATAAACATGGAAAATGATTTTACACTTGGACTCAACCACCCCTTCCCTTTCAACCTCCTTCCTCACTCCCCTGACCCAGGGTAAGATGAGGAACAGGTATATTTAGAATTTTATGATATCTGTTATAATTAAAACTTTACTCTCTAGAACTGCACTGATACAGTAATCACACCTGTGGCTGTTTAATTTTAAATTAAGTAAAATTTAAAATTCCATTGTTCCCAAGTTTCCATAGCCACATTTCAAGTGGTCAGTAGCTGCATGTGGCTGGACGCCACTATAATAGGGCAGTTATAGAACATTGCAGAATATTCTACTGGACAGTGCTGCTATAGAATGGTTTTTCGTTGTTTTTCTTTTTGCGGTACGCAGGCCTCTCACTGTTGTGGCTTCTCCCGTTGCGGAGCACTGGCTCTGGATGCACAGGCTCAGCGGCCATGGCTCACAGGCCCAGCCGCTCCGCGGCATGTGGGATCCTCCCGGACTGGGACACAAACCCATGTCCCCTGCATCGGCAGGCGGACTCTCAACCACTGCGTCACCAGGGAAGCCCTACAGAATGGTTTTGAAATAAATTGTTCCAACTTATTCATGAGGATGCCCAATTTATTCCTCCTGAAATAAGTATTAAGCCAGGTGGACATGTTTAGGGTCGTAAACATATATATTTTTATCCGTGTATTTTTTGGAAGTAAATTTCTATTTGGGGAAGGGGCATGGCTTTTTAGTACAGCAATCCAGAGATGTGCTGATGAATACCCAGTGTGTTCCCTGGTATCTTCTGTTTGCAACCAACCCTCCAGGTGAGGGGATAAAAAGGGCGAAGGGAAGTCCACAGGTACCCACAGACTTCGGGGATTTTACAATGAAGTTTCTGACTTCTTGGCTCAGAAATTTTCTCTGTTATATCCTGGATCTAAATTCCCTGAAGGTTATTACTTTTACTATCTACCCCCATCTATTTAGAATTAGAAAAAATTCAACACAAAATTTATGACTTTTGACTCTCAATCTTTCCTAGCTGATGTTGTCTTTGGCCAGCTTAACTTAACCTCTCTAAGCCCCAGTGTCCCTGACTCTCAAATGGAAAGGATAATAGTACCTAACTCATAAGGTTACTGTGAGGCTTATATTATTTAAAGTGGTTAGCATGGTTTCCAGTTCTTATAGAGCAAATGTTAGCAGAGGTAGCATAGTTGTTGCTTTGTTGGTGATCTCGTCAAAAAGTTCAAGAGCCTATAAACTGTTATTTTAAATACAAGGCTGCAGAAATTATTTCTTCTACATTCACTGCTCTATCAGTTTAACACTGAAATCTTACAAATTTAAAGACCTTCGTGCTCATGATACATAATTATATAATTTAGACCTCTTGTGAATTGCAAGTTTCAATGGTTTATGTAATTTTGCTCTCTATAAACCATCTTCCTATTAGCCTTTTACATTCTAGGCTTGAAATGAAATAAAACCTTACAGCTTTGAAAACAGTCCATAAATTTTCTGCATCTTATCAATGCAGTCTAGTTTCCCCAATACTTCATTTGAATGAGGGGTTCTCTGAGAGTTTTCTTATTGGTAATTATTTCTTTGCTATCATTCCTTAGGTTGTCCCTCTTCCCTTCCTATCAAGCCGGAGACTTTGTATGTCCCAACTATATTATCTCAGATTCATGAAGCACGATCTCTGTCTCATGAGCAGATTTTCAGAAAGACACAAGCAGCTAAATTCAGTCATGAGTGGCAGATCACATTAACAAAAGTAGCAGCTCATGTGGAAGAAGGGGTTAGGACAGAAGCAACAAAAAGAGTTGAAATCTGTGTCTTTAAATATTTTTAGAACAAATACAGCGCCGGGGGAAAATTAAATCATAAAAATATTTTCACTGTTTAAATTTAGAATATTTTGGTAGGCAGTACCTCTCTCTAAAATATAACCACTTTAGCAACTTAATTTTGAATAATGATTTAAAAATTATAAATCTTGGTTTTCAATGCTAATATATGATAATTCAGTGTAAGGAAATTAGTGCTAAAGTTGGTCTATTACATGCTTCCTTACCTCGGGGTTTAGCTTATTCTATGTTTGCATTAATTCAGAGCCCTTAATAATGAGGCATGAAATGCACTGCCCAGAAGTACATGAAATAAAAAGGCATTAAGCAACATTCCATGGAATAATACTCGACAATAAAAAGGAACAAGCTATTGATACATCTGGATGAATCTCCTGAGAATTATGTCAAGTGAAAAAGCCAATAACAAAAGGCTACATACTGCATATTATGGGCTGAATTTTGTCTCCCACAAAATTCATATGTTGAAGTCCTAATCCCAGAACCTCAGAATGTGACTGTATTTGGAGATAGGGCCTTTGAAGGGGTAATTAAGTTAAAATGAGGCTGTTCGGGTGGGACTTAATCTAATCTGATTGGTGTCCTTATAAGAAGAGGAAATTTGGGCACACAAGGTGTTCATGCAAAGAGGAAAGACCATGTGAGGAGAAGGTGGCCATCTGCAAGCCAAGGAAAGGCCTCAGAGGAAACCAAATCTGCTGACACCTTGAGCTGGGACTTCCAGCCTCTAGAACTTTGAGAAAATACATTCCTGTTTTTAAGCCACCTGGTCTGTGGTATTTTGTCACAGCAATCATAGCAAACTAGTACACTGCATGATTCTATTTATTTATTCTTGAAATAGCAAAAGTTTAGAAATGAACAAAGTAGTGGTTGCCAGGGATTAGGGACAGAGGGAAGGTGGATGGGGCTACTATAGAAGGACAAGAGGAGGGATCCTTGTGCGGACAGAAATATCCAATATCTTGACTGTGGTGATAGATACACAGACCTACACATGATAAAATTTTATAGCACTAAAAGCATACATACACAGATGAGTACAAGTAAAACTAGTGACATATGAATAACATGGATGGACTGTATCAATGTTTATATCCTGTATGAATACTGTACAGTACAATGTAATATTGCTCAATAGTTTTGTAAAATATTACTATAAGGGTAGACTGAGTAAAGGATGCACAGGATCCCTCTGTATAATTTTGAACAACTGCATGCGAATCTATGATTATATCCATAAAAAAAATTTGACTAAATAAAAGGCATCGGCAACCAGAATGTCCTTCAATAGGTAAACGGATAAACAAACTGGTAATCCATAGAATGGAGGATGATGCAGCAAAAAAAAAAAAGAAATGAGCTTATACTACCCAAAGCAATCTACAGACTCAATGCAATCCCTATCAAATTACCAATGGCATTTTGCACAGAACTAGAGCAAAAAATTCTACAATTTGTATGGAAACACAAAAGACCCCAAATAGCCAAAGCAACTTTGAGAAAGAAAAATGGAGCTGGAGGAATCAGGCTCCCTGACTTCAGACTATACTACAAAGCTACAGTAGCCAAGACAGTATGGTACTGGCACATAAACAGAAATATAGATCAATGCAACAGAATAGAAAGCTCAGAGATAAACCCACACACATATGGTCACCTTATCTTTGACAAAGGAGGCAAGAATATACAATGGAGAAAAGACAGCCTCTTCAATAAGTGGTGCTGGGAAAACTGGACAGCTACATGTAAAAGAATGAAATTAGAACACTTCCTAACACCATACACAAAAATAAACTCAAAATGGATTAAAGACCTAAATGTAAGGCCAAACACTACAAAACTCTTAGAGGAAAACATAGGCAGAACACTCTATGACATAAATCACAGCAAGATCCTTTTTGACCCACCTCCTAGAGAAATGGAAATAAAAACAAAAATAAACAAATGGGACCTAATGGAACTTAAAAGCTTTTGCACAGCAAGGAAACCATAAACAAGACAAAAAGTCAACTTATGGAATGGGAGAAAATATTTGCAAATGAAGCAACTGACAAAGGATTAATCTCCAAAATATACAAGCAGCTCATGCAGCTCAATATCAAAAAAACAAACAACCCAATCCAAAAATGGGCAGAAGACCTGAAGAGACACTTCTCCAAAGAAGACATACAGATTGCCGACAAACACATGAAAAGATGCTCAACGTTACTAATCATTAGAGAAATGCAAATCAAAACTACAATGAAGTATCACCTCACACCAGTCAGAATGGCCATCATCAAAAAATCTAGAAACAATAAATGCTGGAGACGGTGTGGAGAAAAGGGAACCCTCCTGCACTGTTGGTGGGAATGTAAATTGATACAGCCACTGTGGAGAACAGTATTCAGATTCCTTAAAAAACTGAAAATAGAACTACCATATGACCCAGCAAATCCACTACTGGGCATATACCATAACTCAAAAAGATACATGTACCACAGTGTTCATCGCAGCACTATTTACGAAAGCCAGGACGTGGAAGCAACCTAAATGTCCCTCGACAGATGAATGGATAAAGAAGATATGGCACATATATATAATGGAATATTACTCAGTCGTAAAAAGGAACAAAATTGAGTTATTTGTAGTGAGGTGGATGGACCTAGAGTCTGTCATACAGAGTGAAGTAAGTCAGAAAGAGGAAAACAAATACCGTATATTAATGCATACACGTGGAATCTAGAAAAATGGTACTTATGGACCCAGTGGCAGGGCAGGAATAAAGATGCAGATGTAGAGAATGGACTTGAGGACACGGGGCAGGAATGGGAGGCTGGGACAAAGTAAGAGTGTAGCACTGACATAAACACACTACCAAATGTAAAATAGATAGCTAGTGGGAAGCAGCCGCACAGCACAGGGAGATTAGCTTGGTATTTTGTGAGACATAGAGGGGTGGGATAGGGAGGGTGGGAGGGAGGCTCAAGAGGGAAGGGATATGGGGATATGTGTATACATATAGCTGATTCACTTTGTTGTACAGCAGAAACTAACACAACGTTGTAAATCAATTATACTCCAATAAAAATGTATAAAAAATAATAAAATTTTAAAAAAAGGAATGAGCTATCAAGGAACAAAAAGACATGAAGGAACCTTAAATGCAAATTGCTAAATGAAAATAGCCAACCTGTAAAGACTATATACTGTATGATTCCAACGATATGACATTTTGGAAAAGGGAAAACTATGGAGATAGTAAAAAGATCAGTGGTTGCCTGGAGTTTGCGAAGAGGGAGGGACAGATGAATAGGTAGAGCACAGAGGATTTGGGGGGTGGGTAGGGAATGAAACCATTCTATATGATGCTGTAATGGTAGATACATAACATCATGAGTTTGTATAAACCCAAAGAATGTACATCATAGTGAGTCCTAGTGTAAACTATGGATGTTAATTAATAATTAACAATATTGTATATCAATATTGACACATCAATTGTAACACATGTATCACACTAATGCAAGGTGTTAATAATAAGGGAAACTGGGGAGGGGGTATTAAGGGAGTATTTGTGATCTCTCTGTACTTTCCCCTCATTTTTCTGTAAACCTAAAACTGCTCTACAAAACAAAGCCTACTGATCAAAATTCTACCCTCTACTTCACACAGCCCACATTCTACATCCAACCTGTCTACTGAACTACTCTTTATAGTCTCCTCCAACAAGCCACAAGGGACCCAAGAGGTCAGCCAATCTAGTGGCTTCCAACTACAAGTTTTCAAATGTTGTACTGGGGACAACATTTCAGAGAGGGCATCCTAAATTCATCCATAGTAAGGATGCATACCAAAATATTCAGTTACCTTCCTTTATTGATATGGGATCATAACAGTTCTATGTGGAAACACGGTTATCTCATGCACGTGAGAAGCTCTAAATTGGCAGTTTCACATCGCTTTGACTAATTTTAAAATAGAGTGTGATTCTTACTCAATAAATGAAATTACGTTGAAAAATATGTCACCACAAGACATCTGTAGAAGAAAATCACAAAAGGAGTCCTTAGTAGTTATGATACTGCAAATTTGTCCAATGCCTCCTTTTACAGCTTGGAAAACTGAGGTCCAAGAGATCAAAAACACCCTCAAGGCCATAGGATAAATTAAGAGCAGAGGCAAACCCGAAGGGAAACTTCAGACTCCAGGTCCACTTCTCTCGCCAACAGCTTCTGGCCTCTCAAGACAAGCTCCTGGCTTAGGCCCTCTCTCCCCTGCTTCTGGTCTCTTCCAGTACACTTCGCTGTGTCTATCTGGCTGACCACACTTCAGGTATTATTTACATAAAAATGGTCTGCTGCAGTTGGGTCTTCATTAACTCTGTCCTTTAAAATATCCTTGACTGATATGAAACGAGATATTCTCTGAAACCAGCCTGACTGCTAGTTTCTATCTGGTTGAAAGAGCCCAAATAACTCATTAAAAATTATGGAGGACGCATAAACCTACAGGATGTAACAGAGTGGAACTGCAGGAGTGAGGGAGCGAGTAGCTGAATTAAATCCGCCCTTTAAGGTTCAAGGCAAAAATCGCTCTTCTTTTAACAGTAAGACAAGAACAGACACTTCTAAATCCTCAGATTCTTGTGCTAGACTAATTTGGACTATTGGAAACTAGACTCAGCTTCTGTCTCCTGAACTGTGACACACTGTAGACATAAAAAGCTCATCATTGATCTGAACCTAGTTTCTCTCTCTCTGGATCAGGATACTTTTGATGACTCTTGATGGTGTCATTGGCATTTAACTGGTGCTCTCCATTTATGTGTTCCCACTGGCCATTTTAAGTAGCAGTAAGCCCAAACATAACAGAACTGCCATGCGTGCTCTCTGCCGATGGGACCGTGGCACACAGGTATGGAAACTGGGAGAAAGAAAATAGCATATTAGTCATCAGCTCAGTTTCCAGGGTCAGACAGTGCTGAGTTTGAACCCCGACTCCATCATTTACCAGTCTGTAACCTTAGATAAGTCATTTAATCATAGGAATAAGTGCCAGGCATTATTCTATGTACTGGAGAAGCAGCAATGAACAAGACAAAGTATTCGCCCATCAAGAGCTTAGTTCCCATTGGGAATAAAAAAGGGTTTTCAGACAATAAATAAATAGGCAATGAAAGAAAATTTTGGAATGTGACAAGTTCCAAGAAGAAGATAAAATGAGGAGAAGGGGGTGACGCCTAGGTGGGAGCTACTTTTGAGTGGATGATTAGGAAGGCCTCTCTAAGGAGGTGACATGTTAGCTGAAATCTGAGTAATACGAAGTATCCAGCCACTCAATGATATGGCAGAATAATTTCCAGGGGGATGGAATAGCAAGTGCAAAAATCCTGAGGCAGGAATGAGTTTAGTATATTTGGGGAAGAGAAATGATGGAAGAGAAAGGCAGCCAATGTGCCCATTTGGAGGAAAGTAAACAAGGGGAAAAGGGTAGAAAAATAAATAAAATTATACATGTAAAACGCTTAGTACAGGGTCTCACACATACTAAGAGCTCTATAAGTTACAACCTAAAAAGTGGAAGAATATAAGAATACCTTCTGTTGGTAAGTCTCAGTAAGTACAGGCATCCTCAGAACCAATATCCATTGGCAACACTGATCAAACCAAACACTTTTACATCTATCGTTTAATGTATTTTACATTTTTTTCAATAGCAACTGTACTTAATGTAGGAATTTATTTCCCCCTAGTGAAGAGCTACCACTCATCAAATCCCATTCATAAGGATTCCTTTTCAGTGATACATATTTTCTGCCAAGGCCCAGCATAAGGCTCATGCCAAAATACATACTTGCCCAGTAAGCCGTAATGGTTTAATATATCAGGTTGAAAATCCACCATTTGTATTTACCGTGTTATGTGAATTAATCCTATATTCTGAAACTATCATTAGAGCTGCTTGCAGTATAATTAATCAGCATGGTGCATCTTGAAATTATTCTGTAGGAAGAGAGTGATGGCAGCTCGGGCCCCTAGCGTTCTGTTGGTAAAGAATTTAATTGCAAGATGTGCTGTTTGTCAAAATAATATAAGACAGGGGGTGGGGACAGTGGGAGAGAAATAAAAGGGATAAGAATATTTCCTTCTTTATTTAAGCGCCTTTAAAAGCAGACCGAAACTGCAGGGGTTGGGCATATATTTTAAGAATCCTCTAATCATACACTGTGGGCTTCTGAATAAGTAACGAGGATTCTCCAAAATTTAGAGAATTCACCCAAAAACAGGGGGCAGAGAGTTGCCTTTTAATGTCATTTAACACGTCATCATTTTTGAAAGACCAGACATTTTTGGTGGGAATTTGGGAAGAATAACCTGGTCGTTTCTCCTATTTCCTACCCCCTCGCTCCAAATGATTAGTAAGTGAAAGAAGATTGTTCATCTCCTCAGATAAATGTGAGATAAACATGAATTGGGGCCTTGCTGTTCTCTCTGCTCAAAAAATCCTTTTGGCTCTTCTCAGGATGAGTTATTCTTTTTTTTTTTTTTTTTTTTTTTTTTGCCGTACGCCGGCCTCTCACTGTTGTGGCCTCTCCCGTTGCGGAGCACAGGCTCCGGACGCGCAGGCTCAGCGGCCATGGCTCACGGGCCCAGGCGCTCCGCGGCATGTGGGATCTTCCCAGACCAGGGCACGAACCCGTGTCCCCTGCATCGGCAGGTGGACTCTCAACCACTGCGCCATCAGGGAAGCCCTAGGATGAGTTATTCTTATCTATCATCTTGGAGCTTAAAAGTCCCCTCCTCAGAAGTTTTCCCTGGTCACCTGCTTTAAAGTAGGTTCCCATCCCTGATCCCACACTGGTATTCTCTCTCATAATATCCTGTTTCACTTCCTTTATAGCAATAATTAAAAATTTTAATGATGTGTAATTATTTGTACACAGCATAGCAGCTGATGGTAATCGTTCCTTATATATCCATTTTCTCTTCTTCTTGGGTGGTACAACTAGACACTCTCAGGTCCCTCTGTGGTTACACATGGCTGTGTGACAGACTTCTAGCCAGTGGAATGTGGGCAGATTTGACAAGGATCACTTCGAAGACCAGGGTTTAAGAAGTCCACGTGCCCCCTGCATGCACTCTTTACCCTTCAACTGGATGGATGGAGATAACGAGGTTCTAGGGAATGGTGGAGACACAGGTCCCCAAACTACTTCATGTATAAGATCGGCTCACCAACCAGGAACACCTGCCTTGTACCATTACATTAGCAAGAAATAACCTTCTCTTGTACACGAGCCATTATATATTCTTTGGTCTATTTCTTACAGCAGCTAGTATTAACCTAACTAATAGACCCTGACTAGAATATAAGTTTCATTAGGGCAAACACTCAGTCTTTTTTGTTCATCACGGTACACTCACCACCTCCCATGTCAATAAATACTACTGAGTGCAGGCATGCATGCAGGAACAAAGATATCTTACATTTATGTTCACATGTAGTCACAGAGCTAACATTTATACACAGATAGAGATTTACATCCTGTGGAAAACTTTGTTAAAGAGATAAGATGAACCTGGAAATTTACTTCCCAGTCTCCAGGTATTATGGTATCTACTGTGATGACAGCTTGTACCCAGTTCTTGTTCCTCCCCTCAACACCCCACTCCGCCAGCCCCAACAAGGAAAGCTATTGATAAGGATTTAAATCTTAACCCAGAATTGTCTAGCTCCTGTCAGTTAAAAACGAGACCTGTGACATGGCTTTAACACAGTCCTTTGACATTAGCGTGTTTTTAGTGTCAAGATGAAGAAATGGGCTCATTTAGTCACAGTGAAATTCTCCCTGTCATGAGCTGTCTTCATTCACAGCTTTCCCTCCTACTCTCTCCTCCCCATGTCCCCACACCCGCCAGAACTGAATGAAGCCTGTATCCACTGTTGTATTTAAGCAAGTTTGTTACCCTAACCACAGCCTGGGGATTTCAAAAGAAAACATCCATTATAAAAAAAAAAAAAAAGAAAAAAGATTGTACCAGATTCTCTACAAGGTTTATTCCATACTGCCTTAAAATATGAACACAGCCGAGCTCTACAGAAAGTGATTAATTTCTTGAAAACGCTAAGGTCACACTAATTGACATGACCTGTGTAATTAAGCAGTCTCTGTTTACACACCAGAAGCTCAGTCGCTGTGAGTCTGAGTTTGCTTGACAGAATGTCTTTACATGTCAAGAGATCAACAACCTTTCTTATGTCCTCCTCAGTCACCTACACAGGCCCCTGATTGCTGTTCAGAGGAGACACGCTCTGGCACGGCTGCATGAAGATCAGGCTGGCCTGGTAAGCATACAAAACGGGGTGAGAGAAAAAGCAGCTCCCACGACAGGTGGGGGAGCCCACTGAATTGGCAGAAGAGTGCCTTCTCACTCAGATGTCTCCAGGCCTCTGGTTTTCAGTATGATGGGGAAAAGTCACATTGAGATGTAAAGAGTCGAAGGGAGTTTTCTCGTGCCCAAATGACACTCTCTCACTCCCCCCACCCCCTGCCCAGAGGCAACAGTGACATCAAAATATTTGAAACCAGGGCTTCCCTGGTGGCGCAGTGGTTGAGAGGCCGCCTGCCGATGCAAGGGACACGGGAAGATCCCACGTGCCGTGGAGTGGCTGGGCCCGTGAGCCATGGCCGCTGAGCCTGCGCGTCCGGAGCCTGTGCTCCGCAACGGGAGAGGCCACAACAGTGAGAGGCCCGCGTACCGAAAAAAAAAAAAAAAAAAATATATATATATATATATATATATTTGAAGCCAGCTTCCCAATTAGCGTACTATGAGAAAAATGATGGAAATCAATGCCTATTCATAGGAAAAGTTCCACCAGTGTTTCTAGGACACACCTCTGTCAGCCAGGGAAGCTGCAGGGAAGACTAATAATCCTCCCGTGCTTGGTTTAGTCCTAACAGTTGGGAACTTCAGTGTGATTTCTGAACAGAGCTCTCTGAGCTGCCAGGGGCCACTGGACTCAGGCTTCACTTGGTGAGGGCGTCTTTCTTGCCCTGGAGAACTGCCTAAAACCTCCACCGATTAGGTGAAGCGCAGGCAGTTTTCTGAGCGACAGCTTCTTTCTCTAAAGTTCATACGAATAAACACTGACCAACACTGTGGCTCTGATCAGAAACAGGCTCAAGTTCTTCCCCTTCCACACAACTCCACGCACTGCTTGGTGAGCTTTGCTGGCATCCCGGTGTCCTTCATGCAGACGGTATCCTTAGGTTCTATTCAGCGCAAATACCCCTTCTGAAAATGCTTCTCAGCTTTCCCGGGATTCTCAGGTGTTGAGAAACCTCTTTACTGCCTCACTAAGTATCTGCCTACAGGCTCTGGACAAGTTATTTACTGTCCCATGACACTAGAGAACATCTGAGTCTGACTGACTGGGTTGAATCACTGCCTCACTACTTAGTAGATGGGTGACTTTGGGCAAATTGCTGAACTTCTCTAGACTTCAGTTTCCTCATCTGTAAACTGGGAATAATCCCTATTTGCACATTCCTAAACCCTATTTGCATATATTGTGAAGATAAATATGATAACTCATGTAAAATACTCAGCACAGTACCTCTCACGTAGTGAGTACCCAATAAATGTTAGCTTCATCATCATCATTACGGACAATGTCCATAGTCATACATCAAGGTACACACATGGACACATATAGTTATACATATGTCTACGGAACACCCTGAATGCAGACACAAATGTAAACAGTCATCTCCCCAGCACTTAAGGCAGTTAGGAATGAACCCAGGAAGGGAACACAGGAAGAGAAGCCAGCTTGGGGTGGAGGCTCACACACACAAAAAACGAGGCTGACAATGGAGTTTAGGGCTCATTGAGTTTAAGTTGCTGGATATTTCCAGGGAGAGTCAGAGGTCATCAGGTATAGGACTAAACCAATGATTCCCAAGTAGGGGCAATTCTGCACTCCCACCCCCACAAGGGGACATTTGTCAATGTCTGGAGACATTGTGGTCTGTCATGACTGTGGTGGGGGGATGGTCTCTCTACTGGTATCTAGTGGGTAGAGGCCAGTGACATCTACTAAACATCCTAAGATAAACAGGACGAATCCACCCCCACCTCCAAACAAAGGATTATTCAGTCAAAAATGTCATTTGTGCCCAGGCTGAGAAACCCGATACTGAACTAATGACCCAGCTTTAGTTTACAGCAAATATTCTCTCCAAAAGCTTACATTTATATTTGATCATGTGCAAATTAGTTATGCTTACAAAATACTGTCTTTTGTGAAATCAGCAGAATCATCATTTTTACTCCATTTTACCGTTGAGGAAATTGAGCTTTTGCAGAAATCTAACTCACGCCTCCTTGACTCAATAGCCCTTATGCTAAACAAGAATAACTATTTTGTCTGTAAAAATAAAGCTTTCTAGATACTCTCAAAAATAATAGACTGAGTTGGTTCTCATCTCATCCAAGAGCTACATTCCTATAATTCGAAGCTTTCAGACATTTCACTGGCAGGTCCTGTGAGGAAAAACAAGGCCCCAGAAATCTTACACACACACTCTTTTAGATTCGTGGTATCACCAAAGTCCATCTCTAACTTTTCTGCCCTGAGAAGCACAGCAAATTTGATCCCAGTATTCATAAGGCATCACACATGTCTACTAGACACGTTTATTACACATCAATTGGTTCGTGCTTGGATATGCCTTGTTCTTAATCCAAGTTTGGTCAAAGGAGATCTATGGCCCATTTCAAGGCCAAGGTAAGTGACAACACAGTTTATACTGAAACCCAACCTCATGTTCCAAGACACTTAGCAACACGTACTTAACAGCATCACATGTTTCACCAGCAAAGCTGACTCCAACTCAACACAAAATGTCCTGGGTGGGAATGAAAGCACCCAAGTCTACCCACTTTGGTCAGGAGCTCCCCAGGAGAGACATTTTCCAGGACACTAGGAATCTAGGGATTCTCCCCATTTATCTGTCAGGACAAAAGTTGGCAAGGCCAAATGATTTCCAGAACTGCTTCAAAATCTCAGGAGAGAATGTCTTCTTTCTACTGAATTTGTTGTTTCATGAGACTACTGAGTCTCACCTATTAAAAATAATCATCTTGTGGGAGGGAGGGAGATGCAAGAGGGAAGAGATATGGGGATATACATATATGTATAACTGATTCACTTTGTTATAAAGCAGAAGCTAACACACCATTGTAAAGCAATTATACTCCAATAAAGATGTTAAAAATAATAATAATAAAAATAAAAATAATCATCTTGGAGACTAAGAGATCTTGACATCCAAAAATCAGTGCCCAGAATCATCCCTTCCCTTTCTCCCATCAGAGAATATGCAGCTAAAATTTGTCAAGATCCTCTCAGAGATCATACATTTCAATCTACACTTAAAGCGGACTAACTATACCTAAGAACATACCTTAAACACCATGCTATTTTTCACTGACAGACCCCATGGGCATCCATAGATGAATCATTACTCTGGCGGAGAAACTAACATTGACCACGCAAATGAGTTAGTCATAAAATTAGACGGAGAGCAACACAAGGGTCTAGAACCTTGCTACTCAAAGTGTGGTCCATGGCTTTGCCATCACTTGGGAGCTTGTTAGAAAGGTAGAATTTCAGGCACATCTCACACCTCACACCTCAATTAGCATTTTAACAAGATCCCCAGAGGATTCTCAGCACTTTAGGGCTTGAGAAGCATGTATCTAGAACTTAGCAACCCTTCCTAAAACCCAACCACCATGTCTGTGTCTTGGAAGTTAACACATGTATTTTCACATCTTTTTTCCTTTAGTAAATGTATAATTATATGAGGTTAACATACCACTCATGCTTTAAATGGTGGCAGATATGACTGATGCTTGAAAACATTTACATGTTGCTGTACAAGGACATTTCTGAAACAGACTGAGTGTCACCCATACCGCCCTAGATATGCCCTGCTTCTTCAGGGGTCCACTTTTAATAGATAACTACTGACAACAATTTCCAAGACTGGAAAAGGAGAACAGAGAGAAAGGAGGGAGGAAGGTGACATCATTCCAAAACAGCACAAAGGTCCTATTTACCAGTTTTCTACCTGTAGAACTTTTGGCAAAGGATGCATCACTTTGTATGTACTTCACTTAACCTGCAGTGGTTTAAGCTTATGAGTCCATTTGGGAAGCCAGACTAGGCTCAAAGGGTACCATTGCTTCAACCAGTGAACGCAGGTGGCTCAGTCCTAATTCTTCTCTAATATAAACAACAACTTCTAGAGGACCCAAAGTCTCACCTGCTCTTCACCTCTGGGAAAACCATGATACTCTGTTTCTTCTCCACCTAAGACTTTTTTACCCTCTCCCAATACTCATGTCATTATTGAGGTATAAGAAAGACAAGACAGACCCACCTGGAATCTCCGCATGTCACGTGGGTTTCCCGCATTCTTTAGGCAATTTTGGTTACACTTGAGGAAAAATTTCAAGAAGAACCTGTGAAGAAACAAATTATCACGGTTAGCATTTCAGTCCTGACACAGAAGGGAAAAAAGTAGTAAGTCACTTCTGGGTCATGCATTCTATTCTCTGCACGTTTCCTGAAATATTCAGAATGATGTTAGAGCCAGTATTTTGTTTAAAGCTTTAGCCTTTGTTTTGCATCCAAGCTGGACCTTCTTTATGAAGAGAATGCTCTCCGTGCTGCCAACAGATGTCACAAAAGAATTAAGCCCCCAAGGAAGTATTTTCACTCATAAAAAGGGTAAGTCTTCCCGATAATTTAAGGCAGGGTCCAACTGGAGATAACTGCCTGAGAATCACTCAGAGTCCCCAACAACAACACGTAATTTAAGCCCCGTAAATTCACAGATGATGAACCGGCAAGATACATGCTAGATGAATGTAAGGAGATGGTAAACACTTTTTATCTTAGCATCTCCAAATAAAATATTCTAATTAGGAGTACTTATGAGAAGTAGGTAAGATTCACATACTGACTGAAGCCCTTTGGCTTCTTGAACATATCCCATACGTTTTCCTTACATGCATGCTATAGACAAAAGCTATTTGTGATGGAAGAAGGAACGTCCTGCCTCACTGCCACCTTGATCTCTGAATTGATTCTAGAGTGAGATCCATGGGTTTTACTGGCTAGGGTGACCAAAGGTCCCAATTTGCCAGGAATAATTCTAGTTTACACCAGCTCTATTAGCGTAAGTATGAACAGTACCCACTTTAACTTTCAAAAGTGTCCTGGTCTGGGTGATAAATTAGATGAGTTATTTCTATATTTCTTAGCTGGCAGTTGTTAAAGTTCATCACGGAAAGGCAGCAAGGATCAAAAGTGTCCAATTAAACTTCTCCACCTGCCTCTGTTTGGGGAAAGAAGCATTTTAAAAGCTGCCGAAAGTTCTTCATTCCTTTTTACTTTTAGTGCTGTGAATTTCAGGCCCAAATATTTTCCCAAAATATTACACTGCATTAAAATGTTGATTAGTTCAATTCCCATAGGAATTTTCTTGTCTTCATCTTTTCTCCACTTCCAGTCTACACTGGAGTAAAATCCCTACTTCAATACACATAATTTGTGAAGAACTATCACTCCAGGATGCCTCAGTCCGGACTTAGCTCTGAGTACAAAGCCTATCGACCAAATAACACCTCTGTAATGACAGCATAGCACAAAGATGCACCAAATTCAGCCAATTTCTGAAAACCAAACTGAGAGATATCCCAGCAGAATCTCTGTCCTCCCTGGTCTCTTAGAATCTGCCAAGAGGGAAGTATGGCGTGGGAATAACTCTTTGAAGAGAGACAATGACTTTGCTAACCCAAAAATAACATTTTAAAATGTAAACATCTTCCTGAAATGGCTCTTTCAACATCATGCAACATTCAACTGCCCATCAGTAAAAGCTGGCTTCTGAACAATCCTTCATCCCTACTTCCAGGTTCTCTTCACAGAGGCCAAAGTTTATCAACATTTTGAACAAGACAAATGACTCATGGAACACTGCTGAAACCCAACTGTGTCAAATGAAATCCAGCTCAAAGAGCAACAGTGTCATTTCCTAGCCCAACTGGCCATGCTGACTCCTGACTTCAGTCGTAGTCTGGGGGAAAGGAAAGGAGTTTGAGAGAGTGGTCACAATCCTAAGTGCCTCTGCACTGTCCCTTTCCTCTGAACTCTCAGAGGCAAATGCTGGGTAGTCCTAGTGATCACACACCGCTGTCAGACTCTGTTTAATGTGGTGGAGGTTGGGACAGTGAGTCTGCCATCTTGCTGGGGTTCAAGCCTACATCCAAAGACACCTGAGATGTGAAAACTGGCTGCTTCTTCCAAACATAGCTGGTTGGAAGGGAATATTTAAAAGCCACCCAAACCCCAGGACAGGGCTGATTATCACTAAGTTGACAGTAAGAGTCAGCTTGGTATGATAGAAAAGCCACAACCCTTAGAAATACCCAGAATGGGATTCCCATCCAAACTCTGACAGGTACTGCTGTGTGACTTTGATAAATAGCTGAACTTCTCTGCACCACACTTTCCTTATCTATAAATTGGGTATAATACCAGTCCCTACCATATAAGGCAAGTGTGAAAATTAACTGCAATGATGCATAGTGTCTGGAACACAGTAAGCATGGTGATGGTGGCAGTAAAAATAATCATGGATTAGGTGCTTACTTTGTGCTCAGAACACTAAGAACTTCAAATTCATTTTCCCAACCCAAGCCTCCTAAATAAACTCTAGTATTAATCCCATTTTATTGATGAGGAAACTGAGGTTCGGAGAAGTTAAGTTGCCCAAAGGTTATTAAATGTGAATCGACTCAAATTTGCAGAGCCTGTGCTTTTAACCATTATGCTATAGTAGTTTTAATAATAATAGAAGTAGTGCAGTATTGATATTAATACTAATTGTACCATTGACAGCAACTGTACTATAATGGCAATTGCACAAATAAGTGTAATATAAGACTAATTATTAGTACGATTATTTCCACTCCGTCAACATGAATATTGTGGAGGAAGACGTCGCTGCCTTTCTCCATCCAGTGGGCACCCGGCTCCCATTCCCAGTTCCCCAGGGTTGATAATATTTGCTGCCTGTGTGTGTTTAAGCCATTTGAGCCCAGACTCGACAGCCAGATTCAGGTTGTGTTAGAAGGAGCTGTCAGCACACCCTCTGACATCTTCAAGTCAGACAACTGCTAGCCACCATGAGGGGGTCCATCTGGTGCCAAAATGGATTTTGAAAGACCGGCAAACAGGACACTAGCTCTGCCAGAGAGAAACAGAATCAAGGGAGCAGGGGATCTTCTGTCTCAGCGATGAGCCGGGGCAAGGCACCTGTCACCAGCCCATCGTTAGCACAAAAGCTATGCCGGGCACACACCAGATCCCCATTACCCTAAGCAGCCCTGTCACTTGGCACGCTGGCAGAATCTCCTGCCCGCCCTCTCAACAGCAGATCACTAGCTGAAATTGACGGCTTGACCATCTGTCGTGGGGAAGAGACGGCATCAACTGGGGCCTGGGGCCTCGCACAAGCCCTTATGTGGAAAAGACACTCTGAAGGGCCAGTTCTTTTGGAGAAAGGCAGCCCTACCCCAGGGGGAGCATCAGGAACTCTTTCAAAGTTTTCCCCCAAGTAGATGCCAAATGTCTGACCCTTTCGGATCACACTTCCTTAAAGGAACTGAGAGGAGTTAGAAGCAGGAGTTAAAAATATCCCCACCGAGACACGAAGTTAGACATGGTACACAAACTTGGGGGATGATTTATCAGGCTGTTTTTAAGGCATTTGTAAACCTGGGGGACACGTGCACTTCTGCTGGCCTATGGAGAAGATCTCAGATTCCGAGGGGGTGCTTTGAACAAAGCAGCGGTTAGTGTAACTCAAACCCTCACTTTTGTCTAACAAATTACCACATTTTGAGTGTCGGGTGTGTTTGATAACGTTGTTGGAGGAAAGAGTGTGCAGCCTTACCCCAACCGTGGGAAACTGACCTAAGGCAGGACAAAGCCCCTATTGACCCTTTAACGTTCCAAAGAGTTCCATAAACTACAGGAAACAGCCCAACCAGGACCAAACTCCAGGGTTTTTTTTTTTTTTTTTTTGGTAGGGGGGAGGAGTGGCGAGAAACCTGACACCTTTCCGTTAACTTTCCATACGAATAATATCTTGTGTTCATACAGTGTTATATTATCCAAAGCACTTATATACCCAGAATTTCACTAAATACTCACAAAAGTCCTACAAAGTAGGCAGGCCAGGAATGATCAACCCATTTGAACGGTAAAAATAAACTAAGACTCAACAAAATTAAGATATTTATCTACAGTCAAAACTAAACTAATACCCTATATTAGCCCAAAGGACTCATCATGGTATGAATTTTCTCCGTGATTTACAGGACTTTATAAGTGACCTAAACCAACACTGAGTCTACCTTCCTCGTCGTGCATGTGGGAAAATTGAGAGATCAGAAGACACGACAATACTCACACAGTTATAATCATTCTGAGAGATAAAACTATAATCCACATGTCCTGACTTCTAGTTGCATGATTTTTCCAATACAGCGTTAGCTTTTCAAAAGCCAACCCAATAAAAGCTCAACACCGGAGCTACTGCACTACTTAGTCTGCTACCTCAATTAGGAAAGTGACAGTCATAAAACCAAAAGGGACATCCTATTGAAAGTTGTGTTTAGGTTCACCAATGAGGCTAATGTAGGACATTACCCATCGTTGAACATTAACTGAACCGACCACACGCGTTTGTAGAACATAACTGTGTATTCAGTGATTTCCTTGTATCACATTTTACCAACCAATAGATATTCAGTATTAGGAGCAGCTTTCATGTGACAAGCACAGTGCTGGATACCAAAGGTACCACTAGGCTCCCCCAAAAGGAAAGTTGATGAAATTAGCCAAGAGGATATGACCCATCCATACGAGGACGTAAAATAACAAAAAATTATCTCTGTATACCCAGCACATGGCACAAGACTCAGAACCAATGGGTTTTCAGTAAATATTTGTACAACTAAACAGAATCCAGGACCTCCTAAGGGTAGAAATGGGAACATTCTAAAATGAAGACAGCAGTAGAATATATTGGACAGGAGCCTGGGTTAAAGATAAGACAAGCCTGGGTAAATTTCTACAATTCCCTGACCCTCAGTGGCCTCAATAAAACATGGGAATAACAGTACCTCCCTCCTAGCAACATGGTGTGGCTTTCATCATAATTCTAGCTTTACTCTTTAATTAACTGTGTGACTTTAGAAAAGTTACTTAACCTCTCTGTGCCTCAATTTTCTCATCTGTAAAATGGGGACAATAAAAGAAACTACTTCAGAGGGTTACTGAGAATTAAATGAGTAATATATGTGGAGTGTTTAAATAGTACCTGGCATAGAAGAAGAGATAATTATTTTCATTATCATTTGTCCCTGGCCACTGCTCACTGCCTAACACTCAGAGATATTGAGATTTTTTCAGGTACAGAAAGTATTCTTCTCTCTTTGAATGCTAAGGTTAAGAAAAGAAGCCAAGATCTATGTAACTGACGATAACTATAGGTTTCATTGAGTGACCTACAAAAAGAAATAAAAAAGAAACCAAAGAGAGATAATAATGACTACAGCAGCTCTACCCAAAGGCCAAGACACAAAGGAGAGAGGTAGTAGCTTAAATCACAGAGGAACTCCAGCTAGTCACAACTGAAGGGCATACACAGTAAAACCGTCCATTAGGCAACAGCTTATACATCATTAATGATTACGCAAAGTGTTGCAATAGATCTGGGCTGAGCAGGTTGAGTTTTCACCTCCCCCACCCAAATTCTGAAAAATCATGTCTGGATGTTTTCAGCCGCTCTCATAATGTCCAGGCTGGAAAGGAAAAGCATCAAGGCACACCTAAACTAAGACATAAAAGCCCCATTTGCAGTCTTAAGCCTCCCTGAAAGTTCCTCTGACTTATGCCCACAGATGGTTATGTGGCAGACGGTCCTTCTCAAAGATATTCAAGACACGGAGACTCACTCTGGCCCAGTGAAGGAAACAGCTGTGTGGAAACAACTGTGGGGTCCCTTCTGTGTGAAATTCAAGCTGTTCCCACACACACTCGCTGGAGGGTAGAGAGAGAAATGCCTCATGATTCAAAGGGCCTCTTTGGAGGAGTCCCTGTCATAGACTGAGCCATCCTCTTTGCTTTGACGACGAAGCGCAGAACTGCCCGCTCCAGGACCAGATCTACTGCCCAGATGTAACCAAGGAAGACTTTCCAGGAGTACAAGGATTCTCTCAAATTAAAAATATTTAACCAGAAAGCACCTATCCCTATCCAGACCGCCCGAGATGCCAGAGACTGTTTCAGAAATGCCATCACTACTCCATGGGAGCCCTCCATGAAGACGTAAACATGAGTCCATGGCCACTGCCATGAAAAATAGATCTCCCTTCAAAGCAGGGGACGAAAACAGCTAGAAAGAGAAAACTTTATTTTCAGTGTCAACACTTTTGGGTTCCTAGTCCACAGGAAAAGTTGTAGAGTACAGTTCATGCATGTGAAAATATGATACCCCTAAGTCTGCCAAAATCCTAGGGATGCCACCAGGGCAGGCTGAGGAGGCTGAACCTCTGTGAGGGCAAAGGTTTCTCACTGCCTGGCTGACCTCCTCTCCTTTCCTGATATTCAAGTACGCTGCTGAGAGAGGACCTGCCTTGACTCAAACTCCCCCCCAGTTCTGTCTGAGAGATGAGGAAGGCAGGAAGGGGAGAACGAGGATCACAGAGAGGCTTCTACGCAGATGAGGCACATTCTCTCCTCCCTTCCCGCAGTGGGAGGTGGAATGATACCAAGCTGTGGCTCTATCTTGGGGATCCCAGAGGGAGAGCATGTGCTGCCCCTATTCTTGGCCACTGACTTCAAGGAGTTTACCTTTTCCCCTGGCCAAGGTCCCTCGGATCTTAGACATTTCTGGAAGGTGTTCTCAGCCTGAAGGGACAAACATGATCAACTTGAAAAGCATCCGTGACCTCAGAGCTCAAGCTGGGCCGTAATGGAAGGACATAATTAGTGGCAAGGATTTACCAAAAAGAAAGAAAAAGGTGTTTGGGATAGCATAGCAACAGAATAAAGAATTTAAAAATAGTTTTCAGTAAAAGGACCCACAACAAACAGGTCTCCTGGCACTCAAAGTCAAACCTGAAAGGTGGGGAAAAAGCACCAGGAAAGTGAGAGGGGAGGACAGAATAACCAGTGGCCAATGGGGAAAGAATAAATCACCATTCTTTAGAAATGACATGGAGAAGGGAAGCCAGAGCAAGGGTGCTGTAGCTTACACCAACTGCTACAAGGTTAGACTGGATATTAAATGAGAAAGCATCACACATGCAAAGAACTGTAGAACTTGGTGTGGCAGAGCAGGCATTCATCTTCAGGGATACTCTTTTATGAAGATTACTCAAATGCCAAGTGTTTCTTGCTTAAAATGTGTTAAGGTACAAACCCTGGCTCTGGGCAGACATTTTGAGTCACCCTAGTAGTTTGATTTGCAGCAGGAATGAGGCAAATAAGAAAACCAAGTATTGTCCATCGACGGAGGAATGCATAAAGAAGATATGGTACATATATACAATGGAATATTACTCAGCCATAAAAAAGAACGAAATAATGTCATTTGCAGTGACATGGATGGACCTAAAGATTGTCATACTGAGTCAAGTAAGTCAGACAGAGAAAGACAAATATCATATAATATCACTTATATGTGGAATCTAAAACAATGATACAAATGAACTTATTTACAAAACAGAAATAGAGTCACAGATGTAGAAAACAAACTTATGGTTACCAAGTGAGGAAGTGGGGAGGGATAAATTGGGAGATTGGGATTGACATATACACACTACTATATATAAAATAGATAACTAATAAGGACCTACTGCATAGCACAGGGAACTCTACTCAATATTCTGTAAATGACCTATATGGGAAAAGAATCAAAAAAAGAGTGGATATATGTATATGTATAACTGATTCATTTTGCCGTACAGCAGAAACTAACACAACTTTGTAAACCAACTACACTAATAAAAATTAATTAAAAACAAAACAAAACAAAAAACAAACCCAAGTATTTGTCCTTCTTGGGGCTGGGCATAGACTGAGAATGTATTTGTCTTAAACTGTTTCCATTACAAGGATCATGATCTGCAATGAATCACATGGCACAGAGTTCCTGCAGACCCAGGGATAGGATATGAGACAAGCATTTCTGGGTCACTGGTGCAAATCCTTCCCCAGGCTGGAAAAGATGCAAATGCAGTGGCAACTTTGTTTCAATAACAATGGCCCATCCCACAAAGCCCGGCCTAAAAGGTGAAGTAGGAGGAGCCTCAACACCTCAACTTAGCAGGTACTACAGCAGACACATGAGTGTACCCTGTACAAGACACTGCTCTGAGTGCTTTACATGTATTAATCCATTTACTCTTCACAACAACCCTATGAAGTACTATCTCAATTCTCATTTTATAGATAACACTACTGAGGGGTTATGAGATTTGTCCAGGGTTTCCTATCAAGTAAGTGGTAGACCTGGGATTTGAATGTAGGCAATTTGGCTCCAAAACCCCCATCCATGAAACTACATTCCTTTGTATGTTATACGTATGATAGATATTATGGGAGTACAGATCATTGACCATATCTAGCTATTCTCTTATCAGCATCATCAAATTCATTCAAGATTAGAGGTGAAGTCACCATACAAATTTCTGGTATTGCCACTAGAATATTCCCAATTATAAATGTCAATGTGTTTTGATTTTGCTTATGAACACCCTCGCCTATTTCAAATGCGTTTTAACCACAATTAATGACCAGTGGGTCTGGTAATAGAGTCAAACCAAGGTCAGAGAATGATGGCCAAAGCAAAATCAGTGTAACTTGGGTCTCTTGGGAGGACTCAGTGAACGTCACCTTAAGGATTTAGTTATACTCTCTGTGGTTACCAGTTCCACAAGTCACTATCTTTGAATGTCTTTCTTGCAGACAGAAAGCCACAGGTTGAAAATAAAAGGCTTTTAGTACCCCTCTGCTTAATACCTATGTGTATAAAATTTTAAAGCAGACTCATTTAGAATTTGATGTTACAATTTCACTTTTCCTCCTAAGGACTCTAAGAGTTTCAATATTAACTTCCCCTGCGGAGGTGACTGACACCAGAGAAAGATCAAGAAGTTCAAATCCACAGTAACTGAAACATGAGGGTTTTTTTGAACACCCAAGTCACTATTGTTTTTCAAGACTTTATGAACTGTTAATGTTCAGTGTCATTCATTTACTCAATCAATCAATAAATACCAACTGTACTAAGATCACACTGACTATGGTTCAAGTTTTTCTCCAAAGGAAAAAAAAAACTTTTATTTTTAAGGAAACCACTTAAAAATAGAATTTCCAGAGGAAAAAAATGGACTCTGCAGGTGATAGGGTTTTTGAGTAATTACCAAGAAAGGTTGAATACTCGTAAAGTATCAATCTGTTGTGAGTGTTCCGGCCATGGCTGGATCAGGGGATTGGTCAAAGTCCCTAATAATGTCAAGATTTTACCTTTCCAGGCACATTGGTCCCCTACTCTTTACCTTCCTGCATTCTTCGCTTCAGTCACGTCGAGATACACCCTGCGCCCTGAACATGAAGTTTCCTTCCTGCCTTCCCCAAAGGCTGGATTCCTGGGTCTGAAATGCCTTCCCCAACCCCACACCATCTCACCCTCCCATAATCCGACTTATCTCCCAGGTGCAGTTTAAATGCACTGAGCCCAAGAACTTCAGCTAGAACTAATCATTCCCTCCTCCACTCTGCTACAGCTCTGGTCACACTCGGTCTTCACGTTCTGTACTCCAGTCACTTGAGTAATCCTCTGCCCCCTCCATAGCACTGCAGACACCGTTAGAGTGCCTCTGTCTTCCCCACAGCACCAGGTACAGCTGTATTTGGAAAACAGTAAGTAAATGTCCGACTTGATGGACCGTTAGTATTAATGGCAGTTAACTTTGAATTACAGCACAAAGATGACATCTTTCTTTTTTCCACTTTTTTCTCAGTTTTCTGAATTTCTTCTGAATAGGCATTACTTTAAGAAAAGACAAACAACTTAATTTTTGTAAAAATTGAAGTGAGTATCATTCAGAATAGAACCTAGGGAATGCTGCCCCCATTTTGCAAGAGATAAATTAGGAACTAAAAAGAATGAGTGTCTTTGCCAAAGTCTTTATGCTCTAAGATATGGCAGTTAATTCAAATGAGAACACCTAAGAGCAGTCCATCTCATACTCTGTAAAATGTACGTCATTTATTAGTTTCTCATGTGCATAATTCATAAAAGAGTATCAGCTGGGCAGATTCCACACCATTGGTATCCTCAATTTCTTACTTTAAAATTCCTCAACATCAAAGTTTAAAATATTTTATTTAAGTTAAACTTGCCATTTGTCTTAAAGCATTTAAGCATAACCCAAAGGGACAAAATGTCATGTAACTAATAGTATGAAATGGATCACCTCTCTCCAAAATTCTACGTACCCTTCTGACGACTTCATTGAAACCCAGTGGTTAAAGCTCTTGGTGATTTGCTATTTCTTGGTTCAGCCTATTTCTTTAAGTTATCCATTAAATTATTCAGTCCCTCCTTCATTAAGTATTAACTAAGCACCTACTACGTGCCAAGCTCAAGCACAGAAGACAACTTCACCCCTGCCCTTATAGAAGCTCATCAAAGTGCAGGCCACCTGTGTCAGAATTAACTGGGAAACTTGCCCTGGTGGGAGTAAGCTAGGGGATAAGATACTCAGATAATTCGGATGTACACTGAATGCTGAGCCTTGATATCTAATTTATTTTTTAAAGTCAAAAGTCATGTCAATACCATGTGACAAATGCAAAGTTATACACCAGAAATAGTGAACTGCACAGAAGGGATGGACATCTAATCATGTGTCATTGAAACCAGGTGTAAAAACTTATGTCAAATCACCTCTGAGTAAAAAGAAAAATTAAATTCATTCACCCACCCCACCTCCTGTCCAATATAAGCCACAGAGAAAGAAAGGAGCTCCTGGTTGCCAGGGAAAGCTGATACTTGACAAATTTTTGCTTCAAGGAAAAGAAATAAGCTCATTTTTCTACCAAAAAGGAAAGAAAAGATAAACGCATCAGCTGAAGAAGCTGTTCCCCAAGAGAGAAGCAAGAAGTCTTGCTAGGATGAAAATTATTTCGAAGCCTATTTAAACCATCATCATCCCTTTTTTAAAAATCTCACTCCCCTTGTCTGTTCACTTTTCTGGACACATCCTTCCTCGTCCCAATCTCAGCATCATTCTGTGTTGCCTCCCGTCCTCCAGGCTCACACACCATTGGGGATAATGAATTCAATTTGAGCAATGGCTTTCATTGAAAAAAATCAGTGCATTCCAACATGCCACACAAGTGAAGTTCAGACAAAAACAAGTGACTCCTTAATTTGGATTTAAAGCTCAGGGTCAGTCTCCAAATAAAAATGACCAGTGGGCATCATGCCCACAGAGCACTGACAATAATCTCATGAGCTCCAAATTATTCCAGTTTATATTATGGGCGATCCAATAAGTCTGTGTGTTCTAGTTCATAAAAATATAAGAAAAAATTTATCATCTTAAAATCATAATGCAAAATAGAGTCTGACATGTTATTAAGCACTATTTCTCATGATATCATAAGGATGCTGATGGAATATGAAACTAAAGCAATATTGTAGATGAACAATGACATAATTGAGATTTCTGAGGGTGCTTTGCAGCTCATAGGTCACACTCCCTTGCCGTCCCCTCCCAACAAGTCACTCTTAAACAGCTTCAGTTTAAACCAGAAACACTGGAAACAAAACTCCAAAGAAGCTTTTATCACAAAAATTGGTTGATCATTTAGTAAAATGGGACAAGAACTTAGAAATTATCTAGTCCAGATATTCTTAATCTAGAGTCAATGGATGGTCTACATACGGCTCTTGAATACCTGAATGTTGTATCCAAAGTTTTATCCATACTTTTTTTCTGTAGAATGGGTCCAGATTGTGGAAGGAATCAGTGAGTTGATTGCCCAGAATCCATTTTCCCCTATTTTTGATAACAGTCCTCCATGCTGCTTTTGAAAAACTTCCTTGCTCTCACCCAAGAGTCCTTGTATTTCATCAGTATTAAGTCATTCCACACCTGGGCCCCAGCAGTGCCTGTAATCCAGGCCCGACCAGTCATGGCATCACTCCCCCAACTGTATGACTGCTTTAGAGATGAGCATGTGATCCAAGTCAAGCCAATCAGGCCCAGTTCAAGCTAGCTGGAGGACTTTTGCCTGAGTGGCTCAAAACAGAGATGGGCTCCATGCTTCTTAGAGTTGAACCTGGAAAAATGTGAGGCTGTGTGTCCTGGAAAATTCTATTCTTCGAGATGAAACCATAATAGAATAAAATCCACTAGTATCCCACCTAATAGAGATCACAGGACAAGGAGACTCTGCTAGGTGGGGAGGAGAGAATGTAGAGGAGTTCACATCATCCGATGCCCTCCAGGAAAGGAGGAGGAAAGTGGAGATGGAGATGTTGACAGAATGATGAAGCTGAGAAGGTAGCAAAAGGAAGGATCCCCCAAAAAAGTGTATGTGAAAGAGAGAATATTCTACTCTATTGAGCCCTGGTAACTTTCAGGCTGTACAATCTCAATATGCTATGGCCCCTTCTCAACTCTCTGTCCAGATAGATAGATAGACAGATAGATAGACAGACAGATAGATAGATAGATCTCTCCAGGCAGGTAACAACAATGAGTGAACTAGGCTACATGTAACACCTCAGACAGTACCAGGAACTGTAGTAACTGAAGAGAGGACGTCTGGTCCACGCGGGGCAGCCTCACTCTTCTCCAGCTAACGGACTCCACGGGGGAACTTGGGGACAGTGTTGCCAGAGCTTCCCATTTTGAGAGAAGCTGGAAATACATATTAAGTGTGAAGTCTGCCAATCTTCCAGACAATATAAGGGCCAGATATAACAGATCTGGGAGTAGAGTCCCAGTTTGCATCACTTGCTCTAAAGTGTAATAACCAAATTAGCAGCAGGTCATTTGTCTGTGAGGCTAGGGCAGGGCTTCTTTGGGCCCATTTTTTAATTTAAAAAAGTAATTTAAAGAAAAGGAGCCCTGTGGTTCCACTAAATGGGACTCCTCTCATAATTAAAAAAAAAAGTAGTTTTTGCGTTTGAGGTAATGGCATGTTTTGTTTTGTTATTTTTGAGAATTCTTGTCACCTGAAATCCAGATGTACTCAAGCTTGATTTTTCCCCCAGACTTTTGGCAGCTGACATGTTCGGTGATGGGAAAGGTTAGGAAAAACATCTGCACCCAGAAGCACATTTACCAGCATGAGGCTGCCCACGGACATGAACACAGACACAGGGAAAACCGTCCACGCCCACCTGTTCAGAGCTGGATTTCCTAGGGCACTTAATTCAATCAGAAGCAGTAAGTTTTATTAGCATTTTACAACCAATTAACCATGCAGGAAACAAAACACCTGACTCGGTGCATTCCTCCTGGCTTCTGAAGAGCCTGTGGCCTGGAAAGTCAGCAGTTTGGAACAACGTCTATGGCAGAAGATATTACCAACCCGGTACAAGCAAGTTTTCTCCCTTCTTACATTTGATGGGAGGACACATGAGTCTGGGCGACCTCACTAGCATGGGAATCACGCGTGATTTCACCTAGATCCCCCATTTCACTCAGCAGGTGCCAGGCACTGGGCATTTACAGGGATCATTCCAATGAATCCTGACACTCCCAGACAGTTAGGTCCTATTAATGGCCCCATTTCACAGGTGAATATACTGAGGCCAGAGAGGTTGGTAAAAGAGCACAACATCTCATCCAGGATGTAAGTAGCAGAACCAGGACCTGAGGCCAGGTTATAGTTCATAACAGAGAGCAAGACTACAGTGTAGGGCTCACTGCCTACCCTTGGACCAAGTTAAAAGTGAAACTATATGATAAGAGTGGGCTTCTGTTACTTCCAGGGATAAATCTCCTTAGATGAAAAACAGGTATTCAAACTTGTGCTAAGGTCTACTAGCAATAAATCTTTGCTAAATCAATAATAAAAAATAATGGTATACTTTTTAAACTATGCTTCACTTGAAAAATCATCTCTTTTCTAGCTTTTCTTGAATTGCTCTTCAAAATAAACTCTTGAAAGATGTGTTAGGGGATGGGTAGAGTTGCCCCCATTTGATGGATTAGTCTATTGAGGCTCAAAGAGGTCAAGTGGTATGGCCAAAGTCACTCAGTTGCTTAGTGGCAGCCTCTATTTCGACTCCAGCCTTGGGGTCTTCCTTTTACTTCCACAAACATGCCAAGCTCTTCCTCACTCTGGGCCCTGGAATGACCTGGCCCAGTTCTCTCTCATCCTTTAGATCTCCCTTAGACATCGCCTCCCCAGGGATGACTTTCCTGCATCCTACCTCTGTGGTTCCCTTCAGTCCCCATCACTGTCTTTTTTACCCAGAGCCTAGGATAGGGCTTGACATCGGGCACTAAAATATCTGGTAAATGAATGAACAAGTAAGTGAATGAATAAACGCCTGGGGGAATTCCCAATTTTCTGAGTCTCCTAATTTTTAATAGGGATAGATTGGGAGTTTGGGACTGACATGTACACACTACTATATTTAAAGCAGATAACCAGCAAGGACCTACTGTACAGCACAGGGAACTCTAGTCAATATTCTGTAATAACCTAAATGGGAAAAGAATTTGAAAAAGAATAGATATATGTATATGTATAACTGAATCACTTTGCTGTATGTCTGAAACTAACACAGCATTGTTAATCAACTATACTCCAATACAAAGTAAAAATTAAAAAAAAAATAGTGACTAAACAAAAGGATTTTCTCCCCATCACTTCCAGTTAGAACCCCTTGGAGGGTGACGGATGAAAATGAATCCTGCCCCAGAGATACTTAAGGGTCATCTGCTGAAAGGAGACCATGATGTGACCCCCACCCCCACCCCCAAATGCACACACTTGATCTTAAATGTCTTTCCCAGTTGACTCAAGGCTAGCTTCTTAATTCTGGTGGGAAGACCCACACAACATGGTGGAGATAAGAAAAATGGTGATAAATGAATAGTTTTCCTTACTAATGGAAAGCACAGCACCCTCAGAGCTAAGCAGAGAAGTTGCAGGTAGGTGCGAAAGGCTACAGTTGAGGTCCCTAATTCTCCCTGAGTTTTCATCTCCTTCTGGGGTGCTCCTCAGATGGCTACCATGTGTAACAAAGAGGCCCCTAACTGAAACCTGACAATCCCCCCACCCCATCTCAGGCTAGGAGCTGTGGAGGGCAGTGGGTCTGCTTGAGCCCCATATGTGTTCTCTCCCAACCAAACAGTCCACTTCCAGAACATTTCTCTGAACCCACAGAGTTTTGAGTTTTCTTTTTTAAAAAAAAGATGGCTCTTCCCTTACAAAGACAGTGATGATGATAAGTTGTTCTCAAAGGGAACAGTCTGGGCAAATATGGGATTTCATGTATTCTTCCTTGAATTACAGGATCAAGTGTGCATGCACTCTCTACTGTGATGATTCTTAACCATGCCTCAGAATACCAATTTCCTTCTGATAACGGCTGATTTTTTTAAGGGAAAGAGAGCTCCAAAGTAGCCTAACTGAATATTTTACCAAATGTTGGGTTTTAGAAAAATAGTAGTGAGTAAAAGCATAGCTGATACTTATCGAGTACTTACTATGTGCCAGATACTGCGCTTAGTACATACTTTATTTATTTTTAAATTTGATTGAAGTATAGTCGAATTTACAACGTGTTAATTTCTGCTGTACAGCAAAGTGATTCAGTTATACATATATATTCTTTTCATGCTCTTTTCCATTATGGCTTATCACAGGATATTGAATATAGTTGCCTGTGCTATACAAGAGGACCTTATTGTTTATCCATCCTATATATAATAGTTGGCATTTGCTAATCCCACACTCCCAATCCTTCCCTCCCCCTTGGCAATCACAAGTCTGTTCGCTATGTCTGTGAGTCTGTTTCTACTTTGCAGATAAGTTCATTTGTGTCCTATTTTAGATTCCACATGTAAGTGATATCATATGGTATTTGTCTTTCTCTTTCTGACTTACTTCGCTTTAGTATGATAATCTCTAGGTCCATCCATGTTGCTGCAAATGGCATTATTTCATTCTTTTTTATGGCTGAGTAATATTCCATTGTACATATATACCCCATCTTCTTTATCCATTCATCTGTTGATGGACATTTAAGTTGTTTCCATGTCTTGGCTATTGTGAATAGTGCTGCTATGAACATAGGGGAGTACACACTTTATTTTAATCCTCACAGCAACCTGACACTCCTCCATCCACCCACTCACCCTCCATCCTTGCCCCAACTCTCCAGGGAAGAAAACAGCTGAATGACAAAGAGATTAACTTGTCTACCAACAGACACCTCCTGGCAAGTATAGACAAGATTTGAACACAGGGGCTCACTAGGCAGCCTGTGCTCTAAGAGCTGGAACAGAGCTCTCCAGGCACATAGTTTCTCTGCGCTCCTGGAGGACACAGCAGTCAACATGCACTGACAGCTATTGTATTTCTCTCTGTCCATAGACACTATGTGCTAAAATCTGTGCAAATGCCTATCTGTTTTTGAAAATTTTTAAGCTTTCTTCTGTTGTTGAAGCACCTCTCTCCTTCGCGATCTGGACCAAACTTACCCCTGTAATCTTCTTCCTCCGATTTTGCACCTTCAAGCTTATGTGGACCACTTCTCCTTCCATTCATCACTCTCTCTGCTTTGCTAACTCTGCACCTCTGCACATGCTATGGCTCCTCCTAGCACACTTCCTCTTTCCCTCTCCCATCCTTTCTCACCTGAGCAACTAGTCATCATCAGTCAAGATCAAGTTCAAACATTACATGTATTAGGGCACTGCCCTGACCCTCCCAAAGCAATATCCCCAAACTCCCTTCTTTGTGCTCCCACCATAATTATAATGTTGCAAACAATCAAGTTTCATTTCTCTGCTGCCCTAACACAAGTTCCCACTCATTCACCATGACATCAATTTTTATAAGATTCAAGTCTTGAAGACTGAAATTTCACCAACATCCTAAGTATAATCTTTTTGGTGCTGTTAATCATTGAACTAGAATCCTGCACTGGGCTATTTATACTCTGAATTGCTCACATTTCTTCCCTTAGGAGCTAAACATAAAAGCAAGTACAAGTGCTTTGTGTCTCAAGTAAGACAGTCCATTCACCAACAGTCTCGGGTCGGTGTTGGGTAGTGGTTTTCTATACTAAACACAGAGAGTGAAGAAAAAAAATCCATTTAACTCTGATTTCTTGCTTTTTGCTAGAAAGCTTTATAAGTCGCTGCTTGGTCTCACCTAGTAGAAGGGTCACTGCTTCAGCTGGGATTGTGACAAGCCTCTCCAGAATTAGAGTACTTTATTATCATGTTAGTACTGGAAAAAGTCACATAATTAACAGAATTTATCCTCATTTACGCTTTAAAACACTAATATTCAATCTCTCTGGCTCTGTTTAATTACTTTCCTTAACACAACTTCTTTTTCCAAGTTGACCTTTCCTGGGCTTATCTACAGAAATGTGTTAAAACTTTCCCTCTACTCCATTTAAACTGCTAGACTTCATTCATTTGAATAAGCATAAAAAGTGCACCAGGGTCTGTCATAGTTCACACGATGCCTTTGAATTAGCAGCCATAACGGTGTCATACTTGTGTGGAGATCCTCTGTTCAGAGTAAGTGATGACAGACACCAGAATTACTGTTAATTGTAATATGACACTCGCATTATACTCAGTGCTTTCTAGTGGTAAACTAGCATTAGTTCAGGTGCCTAAGAAATTCAGAAGCTGAGACACCACGATTCTTTAAAGAGAACAGCAGACCTGCCTGTCACGTGCTGCCTTCTTCAAGACCTGTTGGCTCAAGAGAATGAAGAGGATGGGAAGAACACACACAACCATCAACATAAAGTCACCATTAGATAACAAAGTCATCATCAAATAACAAATATGCAAGACACTGAGCTTGCTCTTTCTCTCTCCTGATTTTGTTCTTTTATGCAGCAAAGTAGTAGAGAAATCAAGGTTTAAATGACATTTAGTAGAGGCTGAACTCCTGCTCCCTTTTTTCTGAAACACAGATAAAAAATTGTGCCTCTGTATTTCATACTGAGATGGTCTACAGCCTTGTCGGGAAGATGGGGGCTCAGAGCGAAGGAGAGGATCTTTGCTTTGAACAGATCTTTCGGTGTTATGGTAGTTGGTTCACTTCTAATGGAAGGTAACCCCTTCCTGATGAGGTCAGAGTGGGGCTGGGTGAGTGATGGGAGACAATGGATAAAATGGACAGTTGTCCTGGTTCCTTGGACAGTGAGTTCCAGGCATACAGAATACAGACGGACTTCTGCCTGGGACACATCGGTAACTTGGGACATCCACAGCAATCATCTTCCCTCTTGTTTGTTTATCAAGGGAAGAATCAGCCCCAATTCATTTTCCCTATAAGACACCCATCTTGGATGGAATGTGAAGAAATAGCAGATGAGAGGTCTTCCTCATCTGCCTTCCATTTTAGCCAAATGACACGCGGGAAACTATAGTGGTCTTTATCCCAAAGTAGAATAACCTTGTGAGCCCACAAACATGATACAACCATGAAAGAGTACTCTCCAACCTCCAAGCTTTAGCTCCGTTGTTCCTCTGATCTGTAATGTCTTTCTCTCCCTCTTCAAGTCCCACCATCCTTCTAGGTCTTGTTAAGATTCTTCCCCTTCCAATAAGACTGCCCAGATTCCCCCAATTTGGAGTTAATGTCTCACTTCACCATACACCTAAGGCATCCAACATCTGTAAGTGTCTTTCTCAGGGCTCTTCCCAAGGTCATTTTATATTTAGGTTATCTATGCATGAATCTGATTGGTTCACTTGTCTGTGAACATCCAAGAGGGTTATGAGTGTTAAGACTTTGCCTAACCTCAGTGACCACGTTTGGGGCCATGCCTGGCTGAAACGAATTCAGCCAAAGCTGCCCTTCACTTAAGCTTTGGTCAAGCGTCTCAGCGTTCCCAGAAAGGTTGTTATTTCCCACCTGCAAGCCTCTGCACATACTGTTCCCATTGCATGGAATTCTGTCTACTGAAAGGAAATCAAATCCATCCTTCAAGGCCACTGCCAAAGACTCCTTAATCACATTGGCCCAAATAGCACTAAGTTACCACAGCCTTTGTTTATACCACACTGGTCCCTTAGCTTATCTGCATTTACATTTTTTATCTACTCAACTAGATCATAAGCATCTAAGTGGGGGGATCATGTTTTATACAATCCCTTATCCTCCACAGTGCTCAGTAGAATCTTGTTTGTGCATCACAAACATCCACTGTACAGTGAGTGAACAGACATTGATTGAATATTTACTTCAGGATCTCCATAGAAATAATACAAGTATTGATAAATAAACTACTACAGTACTGGCAATAATACTTCTACTTCTGCTACTACCATGATAATACCGTGATTACTATTATCTGTGTTCTTATTAGAATTGCTATCATTTGAGCGCTTACTATGTGCAAGGTAATTTGCTGAGCACGTTACTAATATTATCTCATTTAATTCCCACAACAACCCTAAGGTAGCAACTATTAAGGTAGATGGTATTAATAGTCCATTTGTCTGAGGTCACAAATATAGTAAGTGAGAGAGCCTGGGTTCAAATCCAGGTCTGGCTAAGGTCAAAAATCATGTTCTTGCTTACTACACAATTTGTATCCAGCTTATCACTATTTGGAGGGTACTCAGGATGCTTGTGAAGGGTACTTTTACTCTGCCTGCCTACTCACCCTGGCTCTCAGGTATAGGAATGAGGATTTGGAGTATAAAAGTGGTCCCATTCAGAGTCTGAAGACAAGGTGCCATCATGTGGAAGGTGGTATCCACCAGCAATGGACTTGGGCGCCATCTTTGCATGGTTCTCTTTGGTGCGACTGTGTGCTTTTTGGTTTTTAGAAGGACAAGAAAGCCCTCTCAGCCTCTTGACTCCCTCACTGCCATACTTTCCTCAGTCCACGTGGTCAACCTGAACTTTAAAAGGGCTGTTGCTTAATGCTTTGCAAGACAGACGTGTGACATTTATGACCACTCAGACTCACCTGTTACTGCTCCCCTTCAGCCCTAGCCCATGGAGCATCTTCTGTCTCAGGGAATAAACACCTTGGCCTCAGAACCCTGGCATTGCCATCATTACATCTACCTCCAACGCCCCGCACACAGGCAAACTGGGGGCCTCTCACCCTCAGCTGTTCCACCATGTCAGTATCACAGGCAGCGGGACACGCATTCCAGAGCCGGGTGGATTAACCTCCAAGATGACACTCAGTTTTAGCTTTAGCCTCCCTAAATCCTCAACAAAAACTTTAACAGCCAGCTCTGATTTAGGACCTTAACTGTAAATCTCCTCTCTTCTCATGCACTCACTAAAGGGATGAGTAGAATCAATTCAGACCTTTCCTAGTCACTTGTCTCTTATGTCTCCTGAAGGATTCAAGGTAGCAGGTAAGAACTTTCATCATCGTGAACCTCAGTTAAAGGCAAGCCAAAAAAGAAACAAGAAAAGAAGAAACTGGAGGGTGGAGAGAAACATTATTAATGCCTTCTTTTACACGGTAAGCACAGAATATGAAACATGGGTGGGATTTTCTGAAAATATGTGAAGCAACATCATTCATTTACAGAAAGCAAGCCAACCTGCTGGAATGTTAAAAACAGCAGTAACCGAATTTAGAGTCAATTCTTAGAGCCTTGTTGATTGGTGACTGAGCCCTGGCGTGAGAACAGATCTCCTTTTCACTCAAGTGAGGATCTGCGGGGGTATTTTCAAAAGTAAATAAATGGCCACAAAGAACAAAAAAGATCAGTAAAAAATTGAGTCTCTCAAGAACATCCCTGACAAAATAAACCCCATGTTTATGTATACTCCCTCAATTGGCCTGAGTCAGAAATCTCCTCTGCAACTTAAAACCAACTGCACAGGAGTAGGGAGAAATGTCTGGAATTAGCTTAGTCAAATGCTGCCTTAAATAAATGCTGCTCTGGTGCTTAACAAGATGCTAGGGCCAAAGCAGTTTTAGTTTGACCTTAGAAATTCCCACTGTCTTGCCATCATGCATCGCACTATCTTTTATTTTTTGTTTTGTTATATGGCATCTGAGATGTAGATTCCTCTTAAAAATTCCAGTTTAATATATTTTAAAATAGTATCTAGCTTTTTCCTGATTATAAAAATTGAGTTATTGCTAAGAAAAAAAGTTTAAACACTCAAAATAATAAATTAAAACCACCTCTATCTCATCTTCTCCCAATCTTTTCATGGATATACAACTTTTACAATGCTATATAGATTTTATATCCTTTTCTGGTGTCAAATAATCTTCAAAATGTGATTTTTTTCCACTCTATAATATTTCATCATATATAGTAGATATTCAACAAACCTCCTATTATTTGATTACTCTCAAGTTTTTGCTATTATAAATATACTTTGGTAAACATCCTTGTACATAAAATTTTGCCCACATATTTGAATATTTGCTTATAGTTTCCTAGGACAAGAACTGCCAAGTCAAAGTGGCATATTGTTTGAAAGCAAGTATAAAGTGGTTTCATTTGACAACGTTGACATGAGTCAAGGTAAATCGAGATTCAGCGAAACCAGGTTGGAGAAACTCTAAACAGTGGCCCTTGCTGTGCCCAGTGGCCCAGAAGTCTCCAGGCCTCCATGTTTATAACAAACTAACTAACTAAACACAGTGAATATATTGCATATCCACAGGTCCAACCTGTTTCACCCACAGGCATAGAACATGTGGATACCCAGGACAACATAGTCAACATCTGGAGTTATAATTAACCACAAATGGAGGAGGCAGAAGAGAAGCTCTCTATCTTCCACCAGTGCTCATGCTGGTCTCACTGAGCCTGCTGCAGGGCTGAGAAAAGGATTCAACTAGAGCAAAGCAAGTCACATACTGAACATGGTCAGCGTTTCCACCAGGCCCATGCTCCCACAATGACGCCATATCAAGAGTAGGGTGAGAGAAAGCCCATGTTAAAAGATCTCTGCTTAAAAACTGAATGGAGTCATACGCCCTGGGAGAAATTGCATCCTTTGTAGAGTAGGCATCCTATTGTGAGTTAAGGCTTTTGGAAAAAGTCAAAGCAAGCGACCTACAATATGGTTATCATTTTCTTAAAATCATACCTGGAAACTGTCTAACAAGACCATCCCATCAGGAACAGCAGTCATTTGTTAGACTAACGTTCTCCAACAAGCGACTTTCTCCAAGGCCCTGCCTCTGATTTCTGGAGCTATCTTGTTTATCTGAGACATCAGCCTCAAATATAACTGATATTATGATGCCTTCTCACTGTCTCATGGAACAAAAGCTACAATGTATGACCTGGCCTCCAGCAATGCGGTCAGCTCCATCTCATCCCTTGTCCCTTATGTTTCCCTATGCTACAAAACCCTCTGAGCTCGCTCAGGCCTCCTTAAATGCTCTTTCTTCCTCCTGACATGGACCTCCCACCCCTTCCAGCCCACCCCTGATCCAGAAGAATCCTTTGTAGCTCAAGAAATACCACAAACACTACCTCTCTGTCTGAGAAGCCTTCCCAAGTTCCTCCAGGCAGATATGCAATCTCCCACCGCAGGGCTCCCCTGGCACATTCCTCCAGAACCATGTCTATCACATGACTCTGTGACTCTCTACTTATTTGCTGCCCTCCCAAACTACACAGTAAATGTCCTGGAAGATAAGAATCATGTTTTTTCACCTCTGTATCCTCAGAACCTGGGATAGAGTTTATAAATAGCTACTTAATTCTGAAAGAACAACAAGCATGTAGGTAGCATGATAAGATAATGGAGGTAGCATGATAAAATGCTACCTACCCCTGAGAAAGAACTAAGACCAGAGTAAATGAGCTGAGGACACCAGAACATTCTAGCTGTGACCTGTGTGTACAGAGCATCTTGACTTATTGTAAAGAACCATATGCTGGAATGTTTGCAAAATCAAATTGTACTAATGGAAAACATCCATAGTTTCATACTATGTGGCAACAATCTTAATATTCATGAAATGGGGGATGTCATCTGTAATAAACACCAATTCTGTAAAGTGTCGTTGGTATAATCCAAACTTTTTCTTTGGTGCATTCTAAACATATTTTACATAAGTGATGCCAAAATGTCATGCTGATACTCGTGAACCTGAAGTTCACTGGCAGTAAATGTAGAGAATTCCCACAGAGTTACTGAGGGAGCAAATTAAACCCATTAACTTGGGGGTTATCTTAGATATGAAGAGAGTACTGGTTATAAACCGACCAAGAGCTGATACTGAGGTCTTATAAAATCTCAAACACTCTCTTGTCTTTCTGATAAGGCAAAGAAACAAGGGGAGCTACTGTAACACTGAGATGCTCACAGGCTGCAAGAATGAGCAAGAAATATAGGCGTTATCTAGTACAGCTTCCAGCCCAAAGAAGGAATCCCTTCTCCAATGTCCCAGCCAAATGATGCTCTGGCAGTTCTATGGCTGTCCTGGGAGCTGGAGACGGACTGCAGAGAGGGGAAGGCTCCCTCCCCTCATGGATTTGACATTCTAGTGTGGAAGAGAGACAAAAAGCAAGTTATTTAAAAAACCCACAAGTAAACAAGATAATGTCAGTTACTGATTAGAGCTATTGGAAGAGACAAGATGAGAAGTGATTGCTGGTAGAAAGAGGGAACTTTAAAAAGGTGGTCAGGGAAGGTTTCAGAAATGATATTTTGGCTGAGACCTGAAGGATAAGGATAAGCCATGCCAAATTCTAGGTGAAGAGCATTCTTGCAAGTGCAAAGGCCACTGAAGAATAGTAAGCGAGGAAGAAAGTGATAAGAAATGTCCCAGAGGGAGCAAGATCTTTCAAGCTGTGACAGAAAGCACCCATTAGGGGGAGGCTGGCCTTGGCATCCATGCTGGACAGCTCTGTGAGGAGGCCCCCTCTTCCTGAGAACTGAATTCTCCTGTCATTCACCTTCAGGAATTTCAGTTGTAGCTTGGACCCAGAGAACAACACCCAACTTTCTTCCTCAGGATAACCCTTAAATAATTTCACCTGGCCACTCTATCATCCCAGGCCTCTTTTCCAAATAAACAAACCTGATTCTTCTACCAACTTAGGACAAGACTCCAAATGCTTCACCATCCTGCTCATCCTTTTCCACATACTCTCTCATTAGATGACATCCCTCCTGAATTATGCCATCAGAACTGAGCAGGCCCCCAAAATGTTAGGGGCAGTGAGCAGGTTGGCTAAGATACGAAGTCAGACAAACTAGGTTCCAATCTAGTTTGAGCCCACTACCACTTAAAAGCTGTGTGACTCTGAGCAAATCATTTGAGCAAATCTAGTAGAGCCTACTACCACTTATCAGCTGTGCGACTTTGAGCAAATCATTTAACCTCTCTAAGCCCCTGTCTTCTCATGCATGAAATGGGAATTAATGTACCTACCTGGGAGGATTATTGTGAGGATTAAATAAGATTTTATATATATATATGTAAAGTCCAAAGGGCCATAAATGGCATGCAGCAAATGTTCAATAAAGTTTACTATTACTATTATTACTTATTATTATGGGACCTCAGTCATTCTCCATCTTGGTCTAAAATCTGTATTTGTTCAAATGCAAGTTAAATATACATTTGTGGTTTTTTTGCTTTGTTTTGTTGTGTTTGCATTAGGGATCCAGGGAATGGGCTGGGGGTTAGGAGCCATGTGAATGTAGACTGGACCTTTTCCCCCTACGTCTTTTGCATATAATACAATAGCCCTAATCTGATCACAGTAACAAAGAAAGATCCATAAAGAGCTAAGCCATGAAATTGGGATGCTTCTAGATCCCAGTTACTGTAGGAAATATAACCCTGTCCATATGACTCAGATCATGCTGCATATACTGAACAGTGTTTGGGGATCACCTTCTCGGGACTAGAGAAAAGTCTCATCCATCTTTTCAGCCTTCATCAGAGCCCACACATCAGTCCTCAATAGATACTGCTAAGTGTGAAGGAAGGGGGAAGTCAATTAAAGGTCTATGTAGACTCAAAGGATCACATTTGCTCTCAAAGCTCTCAAAGGAACCCAAATGAAACATATCATCAGCACAGAAACGGAGGCTCAGAAAGGTGAAGGGACTGGCCTAGAGCCACACAGCCACCTTGGCTCAACAATGGGACTCTTAATTAATCTCTTCCCAGAAAACCATCCTGAGCAAACCAGTCACAGACCTGAATCCTGGACAGGTCCTCTGTCCTCCTTCAAAGCCTTCCAGCAGAAATGTCCTATGAGGCAGAGAGAGTTGGGTTTCCCCATTTCCATGGTGTGTATCCCTAGTTCATCTGAACTCAGAGTTCCTTAGGGAGTAGAAACTCAAGGCTGGCATCCTCCAAAGCTGCACATCTCTCTCACCTAAGGAACATCATCAGTTTTCTCTTGTCACAACGCTTCCAGCCTAATATTTGACAGCTCCGATAGGGTGCTGTCCAAACATTTATTAAAACATTTTAAATGATGAATATATCCAATTATTACTATTAATGCAGCTAATACTGACTAATGAGGGGGAAACGCAGGAGCTGGTGTCCCGCAATTCATTACCCCTGCCTTGTCAACAATTCAAAGCCCGAAACCTAATCATCCATACCGGGCCCTGTTATATTTCACACGTCACTTTTAATAAGTCACTCAGTGCCTATAAATTAATGTAACATGTCGGCGTTTATGCGTGCGGCTTTGTCGCAGTTAACAAATGATGTTCTGGGTCAGTCTACAACAGCTAGGCAGTGACGAATGATGGAAGATGATTTCTTTCCAAACTATAAACTATACACTGGGGACACCAGTAATACATATATATATATATATATATATATATATATATAGCTACATATTACATACATCTAAACACACACAGACATACCCACACAAACTAACAAGGCACACAGACATACACACAAGCACAAATGTGGAATAAATGTGATGCATAATTTGTGGTGAGGAGCTGAGTAATAACCCCTGTTCTTTCTTCTTCAAATATTAAACATGCAGCACTGGGAACCATGACAGTCCCATAAATGTGGTCAATGTCAACTTCAAATTTGTTGTAAGTTCTGGTCTATCAGTCCTGGCCAGGTTTCAAGACAACCTGACATCCTAATAATGAAACCCCAGTGGTGTTGATGAAAAGGGGAGGGTCGATGTGATGCCAAAAATACCAACAGTTAGAGGAAGGGTCTGCATTTTTATGGCAAAACTGATGGCCATTTGGTGTTTGGGTGGGGGAAGGTACGTATTTGCTTCTAAACAGACCTGAATAATTTATAATCGCCTTCTAAGCCATGACTTCATATTTCACAAAATCGTTAGTATATAATTTGGGTGTACCTTGATCTCCATATTTGTCATCTAATTCAAGGTTCAAGAAGAGAGCCAATGTTTCTTTAACTGGTGTCCCTTTTTCATTACTTTGCCCATGTCCAAGGCAGCTCTGGCAATGAGGGAAGAGCCGGATCCTCATACATGTGGGTTGAGTGCTATACACAATGATAAAAGTCCAGGGCAAAGAAGACCAGGGGTTTCCGTGGGAGTCAGTCTACATTCAAGACTGCAGCTTTGAGAGCTGAGTCCTTCGTGTAGACGACATCTCTCTCCACCTGCCTTGATTTTGGAAAAACGTAACTCTCCATTTTTTGACGAGTACTACAACTTGCATACGGTTAGATTTTTTTATTTTTTTCTTTCTCCATGACATCCTATCTAAACCTCAGAAACTAATTGTCATAATAGACATTAAAATGAACAAAACTGGAAAAATTATGTACTTGTATAGTTTGGAATGGATCCTACAGGGTCCTCATTATGCCTCCTCTTTGACATGTTTCCAAACCATTATCTCTCAGAACCCATTTCCACTTATTTTTTTCTACTTGCTTACAAGATTCAGAAGATACCATTATACCTGACTATACAAAGCCTCCGAAAACTTTTTTTTTTTTAATTTCCCCCTGAAGGCACAGTTATATGTGTACATTTATATCTGGGAATTCTCTATGTGGTTTTTGTCCCAAGGATTTAGCTCAAATACAGTGGCCAACGTTTACAGTATAGTTGTTCAAGAAGTAAGCAAACAACAACGACAACAAAAAAGGCTTCCAAGAATGTTTTGCCATATTCCCCCATTCCACCATTAAATTAATAGTAATAAATAAGAGCTTTAACTTGAATGTCTAGACAAAGATTCATATTTTATCAGCTCTAAGTTTATAAAGACTTTAATTTTGGGTGTGGCTGAGAGTTTAGTCCTTCTCATCTGGATCCAAGAAACATTAGAGAGTTAAACATGATGCTTTTTTTTTTTTTTCTTAAAAATATCACTCAGAAATGTAAAGGAAACTAAGATAAGCACAGCAAAAATGTCCTCATTACATGTTTATTACAAAAGAGAGCTGCACTTGGTCTGCTGGGGACCACATTGGCCAATTTGTTTCCCTGGGGTCTGGGACTGTCTAGTTCAAGTGTTAACACCCTTCACACACCCTAAACGAGTGGAGAGAAACTGACAGTGATGCAAGGGCATTGCCCTTTTGTTATTTTTAAATTGGGCAACGTCTGGTGCTCAAGAAAATGGTTTCAAAGTACGGTCTGGGGTCACATACAACACAGCCAACTGGAAGGACTAGTGCACAAAGTTGTGTGATGACTTGGTGTCCCCAGTTTCCTGATGTTTGCACAACTTTTGGGCAGTAAAGATGGTAAAAATGCTGCACAGCAGACAAGAGCCATGGCAATACCTTGTTGGGGGCAAGGGGTGGGGATGGCATAAGCAAAGCTGGAGACGTTTGCAACATGTGTGGTGTTGAAAGCATTCACTTATAACCTACTCTTGAAAAGATTCAGAATAACTTCATAAAACCAACTCAAAGTGACCAAAAGAGGTTTTATGCTCCCTCGACAAAGAGAGTTGGGGAAAGAAAAGAAGGATGATGTGTCCTCTTCCTTGGGAAGCCGAAAGAGTGAGGCATTCAACTATTTCTCCTTCCAGGGCTGGTGTCTTCTGGGGTGTGTCAGAATGAAAAGGAACTTGGGTGTTTGGGTGTGTGTAGGCGTAAAAATGAGGCAGAAGTAGAAGACACTAGAATTTTAGGCACTGTGTGGAAAGAAATGCAGAACGCCGTCTGCTCTGGCCGCTCTATAAAGATATCAACCCAGGAGGAGACAGCTGAAAAGTGCTTTTCCCAGCAGAGGTCTTCACAAGGGGCAGCAAAATCCCGCAGGGAATAGGGACAATTTGCATAACAATATGCTGTTGCTTATCTGGGGACCCAAGGGATCGGCTCCTCATAGAGAAAAATCCACAGTTCTGAGTCCAGCTCATTGTAGAGACGGACATTGGTGTTCAGTTTGTGGGGGCAGAGGAGGGAGGACCCCCCCCCTTCAACAGGAAATCAATGAGACCCTCATGTTTCCTCTTCTCCAAAGCATTTGTTTTTCTATATTGGTGGTGGGTGGTGTCCTTTTTCTTTTTCCAGCTTTGGTACAGGTCCTCATAGGCACTTCCCATACTCCCTCCTCCTCCTAACTTTTGCTGTTTGTTTTGTTTTTATCTTTGGGGACCCACCTAACTCCAAAGTTTCCCCATTCCCTTTTTGCTTCACTATCCTGCCTTTTCATCCAGGCCAGTGACTTGGACTGGTGCATAAGAATTCAGTTCTCCATCTTGTGAACTAGGGAAGATTATCTTTATTCTTTCATGAAGATGAGTGGAGGGTCCATTCTCTGCTGCTCTAGGGGACACCAGTTTGCTTGCCATTCTTTTGAATTTGAAAGAGCCATGTTTCAGGGTGATATTTATTCCTGCTGTCTTGTTTTGGGAACCAGGTAGGGAGGCTGTTGAAGACAGCCAAGAAAATCCAGAGAATGCAAAACTCAAATTCCACAAAATGCCAAATACTCATAAAGAGCAGGATTTCATGCTCCAAAGCTGCTACTGTTTATCAACAAGCAGTCCACCCGGTGTCAAAGATTTTTTGCCAAAGCACCTTGGCAAGGGCTAGATATAGAGGGCCTGAAAGAGAAAAGCACATGTCCTCCACTCCAACTAAAGATGAAGTAGGGGCTTCCCTGGTGGTGCAGTGGTTGAGAATCCACCTGCCAATGCAGGGGACACGGGTTAGAGCCCTGGTCCGGGAAGATACCACATGCCGCGGAGCATCTAAGCCCATGCACCACAACTACTCAGCCTGCGCTTTAGAGCGCACAAGCCACAACTACTGAGCCCGTGCGCCATAACTACTGAAGCCCGCATGCCTAGAGCCCGTGCTCCGCAACGAGAGAAGTCACCGCAATGCGAAGCCCGCACACCACAACGAAGAGTAGTCCCTGCTCGCCGCAACTAGAGAAAGCCCGCGCACAGCAACAAAGACCCAACACAGCCAAAAATAAATTAAAAATAAAATAAATAAATTTTAAAAATAAATAAATAAAATAAAGATGAAGTAACATTTAGCCATAGTACTAGAAATATGGTGTTCAGAACCGAGGTGATATGAAGATTCTGCTCGACTCTCCAAAGTGCTCAGTACACCTGGAGTCCCACATCATTTCTGGATGTCATAATTTAAGATATAGACAAAGAGAAAAGTTTAACAATGAGAAGCAATAAAATTTCATTTAGTACCTACTATAGACCCTGGATGATGGTAGATATTTTCAAATATTATTACCATTTTAATTATGAGAAATCTGAGGCTTAACCACAGAGCCATGACCCCACAGCAACGTAAGTAGCTCATCCGGAATCTAAACTGACATCTGATTGACCTAATGGTCTAGCTCTTTGCACTCATGTATGTTTAGCATAGAGTGGTCAAGAGGTCAGAGGACTCAATTCAATGTCACAGGGAGAAAATCTGAAAGATATTAGACAGTCTAAAAAGAGAGAAGCGTTATCATTAAATTTCAAAAGTCTATTTTTCTTTATAAAAGTAATATAAGCTCGTTAATGCAAATTTAAAAATACTCGAAAAATAATAAAAATCACCCAAAGGCAAATAAATAAATAAATAAATAAATAAATAAATAAATAAATAAATAAA
>NW_021703768.1:134197067-134243702 GCF_005190385.1 Monodon monoceros
AAATAAATAAATAAATAAATAAATAAATAAATAAATAAATAAATAAATAAATAAATGAAAGACAGAAGACTTGATGAGACAAGAAAGTTGTTTCTAAATATGTGAACCATTTGCTCTGTGGCCGAAGCAGCAGATCTATTCTTTAAAAGTCCATAAGAGAGAACAAGGACCAAAGAGTGAACATTTCATCAAGCAGATTTCTCTTCGACAGAAGGAAAGAATGCTCTAAGGGTGAGATGGGCTGCCTTATGAGATGGTGTGTTCCCCATCACTGTACATGTTCAAGAAAAGACCAGACGCCACTTGGCAGAAATACCAGGGAAGTGAGGGGCTCATCGAGCTGGTCATTCATTTCACTTCAAGTCATATGAGTCTAAGACCAGCAGAAGCTTGGAGAGTTTTAACCTGTGACATGCAGATGGCTGCTGAAAACAGATTAAGATATCAGAGTCAAATATCAGAGACTTTGAACGAACAAAGTTCTACAGTTCTTCACGACCTTCTTCCCCTTTTTGATTAAATAATGTTCTAGATATACTTTGACTATCTTGGAAAAATGCCATTCAACTGCATTAACACAACTGTTGCTAACAGATATATTTACATAACAGAACAGAATATACAGAACAATTAGAAGATGGAGGAAGTAGCGAGAGAGTCCTTCCTACGTGTGCTCACATGTATATGGAGGCAGAAATTAAAAGTGTTCAACAAGCAGTCTTGTTTAAGTTATGACAAATGATTTCCTATGGGGGCCTAAGGGGGCCAAGGATCTGAATTCCATCATCATAGATGTGAACAGTGAATGATGGAACCATAAAAAATTAGAACAGATTGCTTGGTGGACTTACTGAATGACACATGGTTCACTGGCAGCAGAGTTGGGGTCACAACCTTCCTCAGACCTGACCTTGAGGTACAGGACATTTTTCTACAACACTGCACCAAATTCATCCTTTTAAAACTGAACTCCAGAGGGAGGAGATATGGGGATATATGTATACATATAGCTGATTCACTTTGTTATAAAGCAGAAACTAACATACCACTGTAAAGCAATTATACTCCAATAAAGATGTTAAAAATTAAAATTGAAAGAAAACACAAAAACGGAACTTCAAGGAATCACAAGGCCCGAGCTTGGAATAGTCAGAACCAATGGGATAAAATCCTAAAAGAAGAAAGACAGTTACCAGAGCAGGTGCAGAGGTGCTTCGTGGAATTGCAGCCGTGGCTTTCCAAAACACAAAACCTTGGCTGAGAAAATTTTAAAAATGCTTCACCACTCAATTCTGTTGCCAAAACACTAACCAGTAGTCAGAAGGGACAGTCATCTCAGCCTCAAGATAATCTTAAGCCTCTTCTGCCTTTAGACAAGACTCCCCTATCTACCCAAATAGAAAGGTTTTGGTCTTTTCTGATTCTAAGAATTTAGAAGACATTCAGATCTGAATTTTAAAAATTAATTTTAAAACCTGCTTAGCATACAATTCAGTCTTGTCAAGTCAATTGCCATGAGCTCCTAAAGAACTATATAATTTATTCCTCAGCCACCCCTCAGTGTACAGACATAGGCATTTACTCCACAGGATACACTGACCAGATGAAATAGTAATCTAATTTCATCTTCAATCATACTTCACTTTTCTGTGTGTAAATTTTAGGGAAATATTAGTTAATCAGAGCCCTGCTATCTAGCACTAATTCAAGCACAATGGAGACGTGCTAAGCCACTAGACATGCCAGGCGCTGTCCCTGGGCACAGGCCAGAGATCTTCCAGAGCACATTCTCTTTAGATAACAAAACAAGCTAATATTCTGGCTTTATTGAGAAATGTAGCTCGTCCAAGGGCTCTTCTATAAAAAATTACACTGATTTCCTACACTCCTATCAACATTAATCTATAAGATCCACTGTGGTTTACGACAACCTCTCTGAGCCCTAAAAGCCTTCATTCATTAATGATAGTCAATTTCACCCCGGCACTGTCTTACTATGGTGGAAAGGGGACTCCTGCACCATTAGAAAACATTTTTATCCATAAAGGTGGATCCTCAGTAACAAAGAAAAAATTGAATAGCACCTTATTTAGTTAGTAGAACTTTTTACTGTCTAAAAACAAAGATAGCTGAATTGCAAAAAAAAAAAAAAAAAAAAAAAGACTTCATCTGACCATCATATCAATTTCTCTTTTTGCCCATCACTCAATCTTATCCTTCTCTTTGGCTCTACTGAATCCCTAGCTCTCTGGAACGATTCATCACTGCCTTGGCATGATCCTACTGTCCTCTAAACTTCAATCATTCATAAAAGCACTTTCATATTTTTTGCCACTTTTACATATTACCTATAATAGTATTTATTTAATACTTTATGGATATTGACTCACCTCGTTTTTACTCCCAATAAATTTATTTTTAAATGACACTTTTCTATTACCATTATGAATGAGAACCAATGCCACTTGCCTTAGATAAAGGGAAGTAATACAAATAAAAGTCAATAAAAACAAAACCAAAAATATTAGCTAAACTTTGGCTAGATACTGTTTCCTGCCAAAGCATATTTATTCAATAGGGAGATGAAGCAAGTGTGAGAGAGGTGTTAAAGACAGATTAGCACCAAACTGGTACCTTGGCCCAGTTAGGAGGACTAAAAGAAATTTTACATGGAATTATTTCCTCCTTAGCTGATTTAGTGTTATTAAAAACTAAGTTTGGGTACCACTTAAAAATCGTCTGACTGCCAACTTAAAATCATCCCATGTACCAGCAGCAGCCTGCAGGTATACTTGAGAAATAGTGAGTTAGCTGATACAGGTGTGGGAAATGCACATCACACACAGAAAGGAGGGCAGCCTGTGTGATGGAAAGAAGGCTGGAGGGAAAAGATTGATCAGTTGTGGGAGAGGAGATGGAGGAAGGTTTGCTACATGATTTGTAAAGAGTTGGAAGTTCCTAAACCAGCAGAAAATTCATGAGTTTTCCCTGGTGGAGGAGAGAACAAAAATATATCAGCAGTAGGTTATGAGCTGCCATGAATTTCTCTGTTTTTTATCTTTAAACATGGAAAATGATACTGAAATACTAGAAAAGTACATTCTGTGGTAAATCTGGCTTTTGATATTGATTAACGTTAGCATGTACTTTCGAAACTAAATTACACACAGAAAGAGAGAAGAGATACAACTACCATATCTTCCCACCCTAGAATAAATTTCAAAACAGTATGATGTATGTGGAATAGAGATCAAGTTGGCAGAAAAGGGAAAGAAGCATTAGGAAGGTAAAATAAATAGGTGCAGAGAAACTGTCACACAACCAAATTGAGAATCAGTATTTAATTAGGGACAGCAAGCTTGAAAGCCTCCTTGTAAATGTCTACCTAAACCAACCACATGTTGGTTAACACTGAGACATACAAACTGATCAATAGTACAAAACAAAAGGGCTCAGGTATGCATGTAGAGTCATACATCATTTCAATAAATTATGCTGTGTGTAAAGACAGGTTTTTTTTAGAACAATCATTCTGGGATCAAGAGCTAAATCATTTCAGCCACATCTTGATTTCTGCAAAACTCGGCAGGAATTATGAGGCTTAACAACATCCTGACAATTAGCATATTATAAATACAAAAATGATATATTAAAGGGAGAGGAGGAAAAAAAGGCCAGCGTTTTACACCTACAGTAATATAATTCCACTACTTAATGCAAAGTAACAGGCCTCAGAGTGTTTGGGATCCTCTCGTATGGTGTTATCTTCTCTATCAGTAAATGAGACTATGTGAACAGTACAACCTATAAATAATTCAAGGCCTGAGATGGCAATTATAGAACCATGCACAACTAGCATGAATATTTTATGAAGGCTAAAACAGCCCTCAGAATGAATCATGGAGAGATGAACACAGACACACACACACACACATGCACACGCACACACATACACACACACACCAGGCAGTTGTGGCCAAATTGTATTCCAAGACAAGGCTTCTCTTTGATCCCTGGCACACCTTTATTTTACAGAAACAGTGCCCATAGTTATATATTTTTCCTTTCTCGAATTTATTTCTTAAAATCCAAACACAGAGGAATGGAGGAGCAGACTTGCCAATAGGGTAGAAGAGCTTGAAGTAGAGGAAGAACAAGCCATTTTTAACCTGAACTTGTGCAGAGAATTCTGAGTGATTTTTTTTTTTTAACCTCTCCAAATGGACTCTACAAAAACCATAGAGTTCCAACGCATCAAAATGGAAACTGAAACCAGTATCACTTCTTTGTGACTCAAGCAAGGACACACCTACACAAAAACTTCCCTGGTATAAATAAGCTTTTATTTCTAATTATTCCTTGAGGAATACCTGTAATCCCTGCTTTCACTACATTTATAAAACAAAACAAATATTACTGAGCCATAAGCCTGAGCAAACAAGGTACTATATTTAAAGAAGAAGCCCAGATGTCCTACTTTACTAGGAAATGAGCAAAACCACAAGTCCTGTGCTGCTTCTGTAACCAAAGGATGTGCACAGCTGAAAAAAATGAAATCATAAGAATTCATGTCCTGTCCTGCTTTCTCTATGCAACGTACTTGCACTATCTGAATAAGAGTTAATATTCATTTGAATGTTGCAGAGATTAGTATTCATCTTTTTCACGCATCTTATTTACACATACCCAGATAATATCCATGTGGTTAGAGAAACACTACTGCCTTCCTTGAGTCAATTTTGCATAATCCACTTTCTTAATTACAACCTAAAACTTTTCAGGCTTTTCCCAGTTCCTTCATACAAGAGTTCTAGATTTCTGCTACTTTTGGTATGAATGTGGGCATTTTTCACCTGATTACAACAAAAACAATGGACCTTGAGAACTCTAGAACCTTATTACAGGAAAGAACTTCAGAGATCATCTGGCCCAACTCCTTCACTTTGCAGAAGAGAAAAGTTTAACAGCTAAAAAATGTTCCAGAGCAGTGGTCCCCAACCTTTTTGGCACCAGGGACCAGTTTCGTGGAAGACAATTTTTCCAAGGACGGGGTTGGGGGGCCGATGGTTCAGGCGGTAATGCGGGAAATGGGGAGCACTGGGGAGCGGCAGATGAAGCTTTGCTTGCTGGCCCGCTGCTCATCTCCTGCTGTGAGGCCCTGTTCCTAACAGGCTGGTACTGGTCCATGGCCCAGGGTTGGGGACCCCTGTTCTAGAGCATCTTCAATATCACATGACTAGTTGAAACACTAGGACCAATAATAAGATATAAGAATATTAGCAACAAAAAGAATCAGTAACAAGGTCAGGTATTTACAGAAAGCTTGCAAAAAGGCAGGCACTGTGCTTTGCAGGTTCTGTCTCCTTTAGCCTCTCAATACCTCCAATGGGTAAGTACCATTACTGTCGCCATTTAAAGATGAGGAAACAGAGGCTTCAACAGGTTAAGAGTATCTTCTACCCTCAATCCCGTGACCCTTCCCATCAGCCGTACTCTTCAGCAAGCTACTGCTGAATTCTCTCCTTAAGTCTCAGCTATGAGAACCTTTAGCACATAGAACCATTGATTTTTACCAGAGACTTCCTAAGTGTGAGACACAACGTGTTCCATCTTACTGTACCTGCTGCTTTGTAGGACCTCCAAGGGCAAAAAACAAAAAGGAAGTTGCTATAACCTGCGCCACAAGAATGCCAAGAGAAACAATACCTTTCCATAAAATATTTGGCATTCACCTATTATTCAGTGTTAAAGGTCTGAGCCACTGCTCCACTGGGTGTGCCCCTCGTGTTGGATTTGAGGCATAACTATAAAGCCCAAAGCTATAAATTGAGATACCACCTACCACAGCAACCGACAGGCAGGCTAGTATTGTGTTTAATAGCCCTCTTTGGGTTTCATTAACACAAAGGAAATAAAAGTAGTATGAATCTCCCTCTCTCCCTGATCACGCCCAGTTCTGGATTTTAGTATCAGGAGGATAACACCCGCACGTCTTTTTACACTAGTGCACTAATCTGGTATAAACAGAATTATCCTGTTTGCTGTTTTCTTTTAGGTACTCACTCCAAAATATGCCTGGCTCTAGACCACAGTTCAGAGAAATACACTGTGATGTTGTAAGAGTGTAAGGAATAAAGTAAACCATTGGCTTTTGGCACGTACTTCCTTTAAGCCTCTCCCTGTGCCACCTCCTTTTCCCACTGCACCCAGATTTCACTTCAGAGCTTCCATCCCGCACTTCCCAGCCCAAGCCTGAGAAGATGTTCTGAAAAGGAAACCCAAGTAACTGACTAAAAACCACTCTCCGGACCCTTGCCTCTTTTTTTCCTATAGACAGCTGGACTGTCATTTATTATTTACATGCACCTGAATGGGTTAATCTTTTCTTTTCTTTATTTTGACAACCATGTTTATCTTTCGAAAAGGCTAGCAGAGGCGCAGTGTGGCACTGCAGTGCTAACTGCTAACACATGGGCTGTGCTGCATCTCGGCAAAAATTTCTTTCATACTTGTACAGCCACCTCTGCCAAGATCAACACCATGAGTTTGATTTTCTTCATCATGAATTGACAGCTTATTTATCTCCATGGAAGAACTTTTTAAGCCCTTTAGTCACCCAGGCAACTTAGGAGGCATTCAGCTGACTGTTCAAAAATATTATTGTAGCTTCAATAAGAAATAGAGACTAAATAATTTCATTCCGATTAGGCTGTTCTCCCTTTAAAGAGACATTCTGGTGACCCTGAGTTATGACGGTAACCAAATACTACAAACACATGTGCACATGCCCCCTTTTTAATTGATACTTTATTTCGAAGACCTTTATAGACCTAAGTCTATGCTGCAAGTACAAAGTTTGGTGATAATGCACTCTTTCCATGGATTCCCTTTCCAGTAATGCTCAGGAAGCCTCATTAGAATAATTAGAAAAGAAGTCATTTCCGTTTGTCATATCTTGCTATGGAAATAATAGCTTCAGATGCCCGTAAAACCAACAAGAAATAGAACTCAAATGCCAACCCCTGAGTCACAGTGGAAAAGAACATAAGCCCACGTGGCTGCTGTATGGAACCCAAACCAAGTGCAACTCTGTCAGGCAGCTCTCCCTTCCAGAGGGAGCTTGCTGCTGCTCCTGGAAGAAGTTTAAACAAATGTGCAAGCAGAAGATGACCCAGAAAATACTAATAAATTGAGTACGCAAGTGCCGAATCCCAAAAGTATTTTCACTAGTAATAAATCACCTGCAATTTTCCAACTAAAAGGAGTAGCATATTGACCTGCTATCGGGTGGGGACAGATTTGTATGTATAACCATCAGCAAAAAAAACCTGTAAATGAGTGTGAGAAACTGACATGGGGAGACAGAGAGGTGAGAGAGCGAGGTTTACGGGATAGATTGGAGTGATTTCTGACTACAGAGCCTCCCGAAGTCTTAGCTGGTGCCCCAATTCTCTATGAGAATATCTCCAATTAAGACACTAGTTTCTGGTATGATGACTTCCACATAACAACAGCCACAAGAGAAAATATTTACTGCGTGCCTACTGTGGGCCAGGTGTCCTGCTACATATGCTTTATCTCATTTTATCTCATTATGTGATTTCATCCCCACAACAACCCTATAATGTAGGTATATACTATTATTGCCTTCATTTTTCAGTGAGGAAGCTGAAGCTCAGACAAGTTAAATAATTTGCCCAAGAGCACCCATTTCTAACTATTAGCCAGCCTAAATTTCTTCCCATACTCCAAGAATCCAATAAATGGAAGAAAAACATAGATTCCCATCATTCCAAATCTGAAACTAAAACACAGTTTTTTCTGTCCAGTCTAAATTCCATGATTCACTCTTTCTGGATTTCTACCATCCTTTCTGCCTTGTTATGATCAGATATGTCCCTTCTGTTGCCTGAATGTTCTGTGTGTAAATATCTGACTAGGATGGTTGGTCTGTACAGTATGAAACCAGGCACTTAAATGATATCAATGGTCATAATGGTGAACATATAAACTCGAGGCACCTCATATGTCTTCAATGTGGTCAAAAAACATTCAGTCTTACATAGCGCTTGTAAGTACACACACCCAAGGGAGAACTGCATGCATCAAGGTGAGTTTGGCAAAGAAGCTGTGTCGAGAGAGGCAAGTTCAAGTGGAAATGCCCTTGTGTACTTCGACCTGAGTGTTAATGAATGGGAGAAAAGAAAGACCGAGAGCAAATATTACAGAGACCCAACAGGAAGAAGCTTACGTAGAAAAGCACATCACATGAAAGGCGAGGCTGAGAAACATAAAATCACGTTCAAAAGTTGCAGGAAGTTTGACTTTATTAATGAAGAGAGGAAAACACAGAGAGCAGGACAATCTAGCACTTGATCAGCACCCGTGGTTCTACAATGATTTGCGAATATGAATAATTCCTACGGTCTGAATAAGATTGTGAGAAACTTGAGGGCAAGGACAGGGCCACGTGCCTTCTTTTCTCTCTCCTGAACGAGGCTCCCTGGAGCATTAGGGCAGTTAAGGCAGTTAGAGATTCCACAGTACAATCACCTCGTTTTACACACGAGGATATGGGGGTGCGGATGGGTTCAGTGACTGTCCCCAAATCACATAACTAACTAGTGACAGGAAGCTCAGCCACCAACAAGAATCCAGGCCTGTTGACTCCTTACCCTGTACATTTTTCAGACTGCCCTGCTGCCTCGATAAACACTCCCAAACTCTGGGGGCTCTGAGAAAGGACAGAAGAGAGGGTCTGGTGTACCTCAGGAGTACAGAGGTCCTCCACCACACTGTCCCTTCAATCCAAGCCTTGATCAACAGGGTTTCAAACAAGAGAAACTGCAGCTTTGGAAAAATGGGTAAGGATACCGTGAAAGCTCAAAGTTAACGATCTTTAAATGAGGAGGGCTACTTGGAAATGTGGAGGAAAGAAAAGTTCGAAGGATTTATTATCAATCTGGTCATAAAGACAATTAGGTAAGATGTAACACATGCTGTCTGTAAATATACACACTTGTATATTGCCACGCTTTGTATGCCCAGCGCTGTATTAACATATGTACATATTTGTTCAACAGAATCCTTCAAAGTCCTCTCCCTTAGAGTCACTTTCAGACATTTCTCAAACATGATGCAGATCAAAATGCAATATACAAAGTCAGGTAATGTCCCCGGCATCAAATTAAAATAGCTAACTGGCCAACAGATGGCAGCTACAGCAAATCACTTGCCGATTTAAATAAGAACAGCATTCGGTTCAGTTGCGCGCATTTTTCTAGACAGAAGTTGACTGCTAAATGAAATCAACTTCAGAGCCCAGTTGCTTGTAGTACGAAGGGGAAATTACAAAAAAAAATGCCTCCTTTGTTCCTGGAACCTGGGGTGATTCACAAGCACGGACATCCCCAGGTCTACTGATTTTAAATCACTAAGGTAGAAATGTCATTCACCCAGGAGATTATTGATTAAAATAAAGAACAGGAATGTTTTCTGCATGAACCTCACTTCTGCCGGCAATGTTACATCGTTTAGATACTGAAAGGAAAGAAGAGGGGGAAAACAAAACAGCAGAGAGAGGAAGGTTCAGAGCAGTCACATACTAGGAATAAATAACACAAAGAAGCTTTCTGGCCTGAGGATAGAGGCAGAGGTTGGCATTATTTTACATTAGAAACACTTCGTATTCAAAACGGTAATTGATAGCAGTGAAGTGTTGGGGAAAAGAGCCACTTGCGCGCAGGCAGCCTGCCCTGCCAATCAAACTCAACCTTTCTTTGAATGAATAAAAGCTTCATTGCCCTATTATGCTGATACAGTCAGACAGGACTAAAGTAGCCTGTTTGTCAAGTTTATGTGCACTGCCCCAAGCTACTTAGATTCTGACGCTTAAATAATTCCCTCAAAATCGGCCATGATTTTGGATACAGTTCTCTTTTTACCAGCACAGTATAAATTTTACCTTGGAGTTGACCGCCACTGGCTAAACATGGGGGAGGGGGCGCAATTCTCCCTCGTTTTAGTAGCAGGAGGGCATTTGGCTGTCTTTTGTTTAGAATCCGCAGCACTGAAGTGTTCCGCACAGAGTGTGTGTGTGCTGCGGGCTGTCTGAAGTCGGCAGACATTTGCCAGATCCTGTATTCCCAGCTCTACAGGAAGTCAGTGTAGAGAAGTGTCTCCATCGCCCCTCTTGTCATCAGGGATTTGGGGTAAACAGCACCAAACCTTGCCTGCTACTAAGTGATCAATGAACACTGAAGGGCCAGGGGGGACTTTTGCTTCCTAGGTCCCAATCCTTCTCTGCCTCTAGCACCACATCAGTGCTTTGGGCGCCGGAAGGATCGGAAGGTCATACAGCGCCCCCGTACCAGCAATGCAGGAATCCTGAGGAGGGTCTTTAGACATTGAGGGCAGCAGAGGCCCAGGAGAGCTGAAAAGGAATCTGTCCCCCCTGCCTTCACAGGCCTATGTGCCCTTGCCTTCCTAGTTGCCTCTACTTAAAAATGCATGTGACAAAACTGCTTTGTATTTGCAAAGAAGGAGTCCTGGGTAACAATGAACAGCAATTGGGTTGGAAATAGATTTATCAGGCTTCAAGGCTTATTGTTTGCTGAGAGATGGTACACACATCACTATTTCACAGTTCAGCTATGACATTATTAACCTACTGTGCAAGGATTTTATTGCCAGATTGGTCCATTTATCAAAAATAAGAGAAACTCAAAACCCCATAAGGAAGTTAACATTCAGTCAGCCTTGGCTTTCACTTAACGCCATTAATCTATCTATTTACATAAGAGCAAGAAATGTTCATTTAGTAACGTCTCTCCGTTTGGTATAAAAGCTGCAAGATGGTACTGGATGCAAGCAAGTGAATGTCATGCTCCTTGTCACAGGAAAAATGAGTGTCTTCTCCTTAAGATGAGTTGGAGTCCCCAGAGCCTGCCACACCTTCTGGGTTGCCATGTGCTAGAAGCTTGGTGCTCAACCAGCAAAGGGCTAAATCCAAGTATTGGAACATTTAAATGCTCAAGCTGGAAAGAGAGGTGTGGAGAAAGGTGGACACTCCTAATTATCTTGTGACAATACACAAAGATATACCAAGTTTCTTAAATGAAAAAAATTCTTATCCAACCTTATCACAGCAAAGAGCCCTTATAATAAAAAAGGACAGGAAAGTGGTGGCAAACAACTCAATAATTCATAGAGATGCAACTGATTTTGGACTACAAAGATAGTGGTCTTCTGACGTATCTTCTCCAATAGGAGGTTTCACTAACACAGGGATATTTATGGAGCAATACACACGATCGTGTCACACACTGTCCAGTACCCAGCACTACATGTACACCCCAAGATGTCACATAGCCTTGCTGTTCATGCTTGAATCTGCATGGTATTAGAAATTTACTTCTCTGTGGGTAAGGACACAGCCCTTGAAAAAAAAAAAAGGAGGTGGGCAAAATGACTCTGTTTCCATTCCTCAATCTTTTGTTTGTTTTCTCCTTCGTTCTTTTTGTTTTATTACTTCTTTATGGAGAAGACAATCGACAAGCTCATAAAATGCCTGCAACCACTAACACTGATCCTATCAATCTTTTTTTCTTCAAAAAATGTGATGTTGGAAAAAGTGAAGGTAGGCCATCTCAAAATAGAGGGACACTCATTTATGGTAGGTATACATGTATGTGTATATATATGTACATCCATGTATATATCCTCCCTTCACTTTTATATTTATACACACACACACACACACACACACACACATACACACACACATCAGTGTAGATAAACATGCTCAAGCTATATGGGTAGTTAAAAAACATTCAGTAAGCCCTACTGAGCCCCTCCTATAGAAAAGGTACTGCGTTCGTCCACGTGATATGTACTCCATCAATGGTAGCCTTGAATCAGTACTAGGAACTGTGCTCAGTATCTTAAAAAATTACTGTATTGAATCCTCATAACAATCCTACAAGAGTAATTAGCCCCATTTTACGAATGGGGAGGCTAAGGCTGGGTAGGTGACGTAGCTTGCCCAAACCACACAGCTGATAAGCTGCAGAGCCTGAGTTCTGCCTGCCTCCAAAACCTGGTAACCCCTGTGGCATTGTGTAAGGAATCAGGGAGGACACTACAATAAAGAAGACGTGGCCCCTGTCCTGGAGGAGCTCACAGTCTGGCAGAAAAGCCACAAACACCATGAACTAACAAGGCGGAAACCAACCAGCTTCATTTCAGCAGGGCAAAAAGTTACGGGGTAGCTCAGCACTGACTGGGAGCAGAGGGGCCTTCCTGGAGACTGTGCGCTCCAGCACGTACACACATCCCACCTTCCTCTAGGACAAACCTGCCACAACAGGTACACAAATGCCCTGTGCCTCTGAAAGTTTCTGGTACAACACTGTCATTTGTTAACATTTTCTCCCCTGAATGCTTAAGTCACTGCTCTAGTATTTTCAGAAGCATTTGGCTCATGGAATAGAATAGCTGCAGTGATATTAAATCAAGTCTCATCCATTTCAATTATTAGGAGTCAACCTAGGCAAATACGGTGAGGTGACATCCACATTCGGGGCTGATCAAGCTGGTGGATAGTGGTTCTCTTGGGTCTGTGATAGGGAGAAAATCAGCTAATAACACCCAGGCTTCAGGGGAGTTGACAGAGCAGAAATGGCACACATAATAATTACTACCGCCATGTTCTCGGAGGTTTACTGAGCACGCGTTATGGGCCAGACGCTCAGCTATAGCATTTTGCCCACATCTGCTCATAAAATCCTTCTAACTCCTCTGTGGGCAAGATACCTGCTCCTTTACAGACAAGGAAACAAGACCCACAAAGTCTGGGCAAGTCCCTTACATGCTGCACTACTGAGCGGCAGCCCTGGGACTCGAACCCAGGTGTGCCAAGCTCCAAAGTCTATGTTCTTAATCATTATTCTCTGCTGCCATGATGTTCTATATGTTTTTTATTTTTCTCTTCCTCGCATAGTAAAATGTCAGCAAATGTGTGCTTGAATCCAGCGGGTCTACTATGCAAAGTACGTATTGAAGTACTTCTCCCCCTGTGCCGTCCGCAGGACTCCACAGCCCCCATTCCACGCACAGTTTGAAGGAGGTCGTTCTAAGGCAGGAGGAAGAGAGGAAACAGGCCTAGGAAGCTGGCCTTACGCAGCGCTCAGTGGGAACGGAAAAGTGTGCTGCTGCCGGTGCCCAGCTCTCCCGTCCTGATCCTTAAATGGGACCCATCAAGCTTGCCTTCCAGATTATCTGCAAGGATATAGCTGTTATCTGTGCAGCCTCTTAGAAGAAAAGTCATAATCTGAGGTATTTCTGTCCTCAGCGTGTGGCACTGGAAAAGCAGTAGGGACCAGTAGCAAAACCATACACTTTAGAAACCCAACAGACGTGTGTTGCGTTGGCAAATCAAGTGCTGGTCTAAAGCCAGACGCTCTGTGTCTTCCAGCAATACTCATCAATAACTGACAAATTCCATGCTATTTTCTGAAGTATAACATTCCAAGTTAGACGGATTGGCATTTGCTTTGCATTGGGGCTTTCAAGTCCAAAAGATTCACAAACACATTCCTCAAATTCAAGCATTCCTGTTCCAATTTGGGGATAAAGGAGGGTGTTTGCCGTGGGGAACTCCAATCCCAGAGGCTATGTCTATCTGAAACTAAATTCAAGTAAATGATGTTTCTGTTTTTCTTTCAAACTAAAAAAAAATTTAACTCTCACCCAACATCTTTATAAGGTAGTGTTGCTTAACCACTAGGAGATTAATTATAGTCACTTTGGGAAAATGAATACTTGTTTGAATTCCAAAATATAGAGAGGATGGAATATTCTCTTTACAAAAGAAGACTTTGCGTTTCAGAAGGAGACACCATCAATGTAGAAACCTAGATTTTTCAAAGATCCCAATTTCAAATAGCCTCTTTCTGGTACACTGGCTGGCAAAAACGAGTTGGTACTTAATAAACACTTGTTTTCAATGACTGAGCAAATGAATGTCTTCTTTTCTGTTCTCCTAATGATTTTTCGTGGATTTATAAGACCACACGTCCCCATTTTGATGTGATCACTATGATCAACAAAATTAGCAGGTGCATGGATTTCTGCTAAGTGGTAACAGTCAGGCCAATGATACAGCCTTTATTAATCACGTACACATTGAAATTTACCAAAATTTACCATAGTTTAATTTCCCTAGATTTAAAAAAATAAAAGAGGTTTCAACTTATACATAGTTCGTCAGAACCAGCCATTGTACCTATTAAAGTATACCTGTAATGTTGTAGAATTAGTAAGCTTTATGCTCAGGCTCGTCTCTGGAATGTCCTGTTGATCAGAAATGGTTTTAACCTAATTTTCATATGTAGTAACTTAGATCAATATCCTCATAAATTTTTTGAGACAACTCTGAAGAAAAGCTTATGGGGAAATTACCTCTTTGAATAACCACCTTCATGGGCAGATTCTACAATCATCCCATCCAGCTCCTCTGTGGTCAGAAGCTCCTTTTACACTCCTCTGTTTATTTTCACTCTAACCTGGTACTCTAGAAGTGATTTTTCACTCCATTTTATATCATCTAGTGGGATTCACTTTGGTGGGAGATCAAGTTATGAAATAATATATTTAAAGCTTTTCATATTTATGATTCAAAGGGGAAGAAAAGTCTAATCTTGAGCTCTAAAATGTTTGTCAACAAATCTCCAAGGTCCAAGGTGAAGAATTATTTCTGTTTTGCCTCAATATGAACTGCAAAATTCAAATGATTAACCTTACTACTGGGTGCTCTGTTTCCAGGGGAAAGGGGAGAATGATTTCTCCGCTTATATGTCTAAATCAGACTGCATGGAGGGGTGCTGGCAGGTGAGGGCTCAGCAGAAGTCACATCCTTTTGCCCTCAGAGCCTTACAGATTATTTATTTGATCAAAAGAGAGCCACAAAGACAACATATATTAACAGTTCCTACTTCTGAGGGGTTTTATTTTTTTTCCATTTTTCTCTCTTGGTTGAAGAAATAAAAGATGCTCTTAAAATCCACTCTTTTTTTTCTTCTGTGTATGTGTGCATGTTGTGTAAGTAGAGTGTGGAATCGATGTCTGAGTTAAAATCAAAATATCATAGTATTGACTATGGCTCGCATGTAACATGGCAAATGAAAAGTAAGTGGGCCTAATTGTTCTCATAAAAAGTTCTGTACATTCCTAAGGGGCAAGACCGTGCACCGAGTCTAGAGATATGAAGCTAATAAATCTGCATAGCTACAGAAAGTGTTCACACCCAACGTGCTAAATGTGTTCAGTGAGTTGGCAGAAAACATTTTCTATGACTATATCTTCTCAATTTAAAATTTATACCTCCACCGGATCCCAATAAAAATTGACAAATTATATTAAAGACCATGGAACTGGTACTGATACGTTTCTGAATAGAAAAGTTTGCAATTGGAAAAAAAATAGTAACCAAAAAGGTTTGATTTCTGTCTCTATATGAATTTGCTTCAGTGTATTTCTGCTAGTCCTCCTTCACCTCTCCCACAATCAAACTCTCCTCAGGCCTCACCCACCCCAGAAATAAGCACCACCACCTCCACCTATGAACCTAAGATTCTCTTCCTCCTTCTTCCTCTCCACTTTCCCACCAGATTTTCCTCCTGCTGCCCTACCCTGAATAGATGTGTCCTTCTCCTAATCAACACAAGTAGAATTTTCTTTCTTCTATTTCTCCCACCAATACGTTGAATAATTCTCTTCCTTTGCTGCCCTCATCTCACCAATGTCTCAAGTCATCAAATTCCCAATGACTGTGTTAGAGCCTTTCTCCAAGCGTGTACCTTACTGAGCAAGATCTGATCGCATCACTACCAAAAACTACCCTGATTTCCCAGGACCTCAAACCTCACCTTTTAGAAAGTGACCGGCACTCTGTAATGCTAATTCCAACGCTTAATACAATAAGCCTGCCTGTCCATGGAAGGCATTCAATAAATACTTGCTGAATGAACCACTAGTATCCAAATCAATAGATGGCAGCGGTGGTGGTGGTGGGGGGGGTGGATTTGCAAGCAGAAAATGGCTGAAAGGAGGGATGCTGGAAAATTCTGCCAAAGATAATATTTAAGCTTAGCTTTTCAGTTGGAACAGCTGAAGGTATTCACATGGTCTTTTTACTTTGATTTCTTAAGGTTAAACTTTTTAAGTGAATTTGTTCAAGTCTCAGTAATTGCTCTATTGCCAAACGTTGTATACCCAAAGAGGGGAGCAAACCCTCAGAAATGTTAGCAAAGATGAGTAGAAAGCTTGAGAATAAATGCATCTAAGGCAATTATGATGCTGAAGCAAGAAAAGAGAAATTTAACCTCTGCTATCCCTAATTCATTAGGGATAGTAGGCATCCAGTGATTCCTAGAATTTAGAGCTGAACGGCCTCATCAATTACTTGCTCAAACACTCCCATTTTGTAGATCCAAGATGCTGACGGATAAAGGGAATTCGTGAAAAGACACAGAGTGAGCTACCGGCACAGCCAAAGCAAAATCTAGGTCTTTTCTACTCACTTTTGCTACTCTTCTTCCTCTGTTAATTGGATACAATATATTCGCCCTTCTAATCCCCCAGGTTGTTGTGAGAATGAGTAGAAAGAAAATATATATGCTAGATGCAAAAGAACGTTGCAAAGCAAAAACTTTCACCCAAGGAATATTATAAGGGGTCAAACAACATTGGATTTTTCCCTAAATGATGTACTTATATAATTTTAAAATTGTTTAATCCCTGTTGTTCAGGGTACAAAGCCTTTACTCTTTGTAATAATAATTACTCTTTTCCTACAAAGAAAGTCAAAGATCATCTCCATTTGCTCATTCATTTAAAAACCCTTATCCCATATGTGACACCAAAACAGATAGCCACCAGCCACTTCTTTGTGCTTCTCAGAACTGTGCAAACTTCCCAACAAGCCTATATTAGTTTTTTTGTTTTATTTCTCTTCTAAAGACACAGGAAAAGGGGATATCATATCCCACTCCTGGGCATATATCCAGAGAAAAACATGGTCTGAAAGAATACATGGTCTGAAAGAATACATGCACCCCAATGTTCACTGCAGCACTGTTTACAATAGCTGAGACATGAAAGCAACCTAAATGTCCACTGGAATGGATAAAGAAGATATGGCACATATATACAATGGAATATTACTCAGTCATAAAAAGAATGAAATAATGCCATTTGCAGCAACATGGATGGACCTAGAGATTGTCATACTGAGTGAAGTAAGTCAGGCAGAGAAAGAGAAACATCGTATGATATCACTTATATGCAGAATCTTAAAAAATTATAAAAATGAACTTATTTACAAAACAAAAACAGATTCATAGACTTAGAGAACAAACTCATGGTTACCGGCGGGGAGGGTGGGAGAGAGGGATAGTTAGGGAGTTTGCGATTGACATGTACACACTGTTATGTTTAAAATGGATAACCAACAAGGACCTACTGTACAGCACAGAGAACGCTGCTCAATATTATGTAACAACCTAAATGGGAAAGAATTTGAAAAAGAATCACTTTGCTGTACACCTGAAACTAACACAACATTGTTAATCAACTGGACTCCAATATGAAATAAAAAGTGATTTAAGAAAAAAAAGACACGGGCCTTTTTCCTGTCTAAGCCTGGGACTCCTCTAGAATTATGTTACATACCGCAGTCATTTCTTTCTCATTGTTACAAATGGAGACAAGTACTGAAAGCAGCATTATAGTAGTTTCCTCCAGGTTACTGTATATTCAATACTTCTATTTACACTTTTCATTTTGTCTGCTGCCTTTGTTTTTGGTCCCTCCTCCTGCCCCTACCAACCTGCTATTGAGTCTGGTGTCAAACAGATGAGAGTTTTATATTCTGCAGCTGAAATTATGCCATTTTCTCTTGACTTGGGGATGGATCACTCTTGAAGGTGTAGGTTTTCTGTTTAACATTTTAAAATAAAACATGATAAGCTTTGATGGCATTAGCTCTGCCCTCCTTTTAGCCAAGTCTTCATGACATGATTTAGTGCCACTTAGCGTCACTGCCGTTTCTCTGCAACCTGGGCTAGTGTGTATCTCATTACGGGCATTCAAAGGGCCACTATTCGTTTCCTCCCCCTGACTGAAATGTTAAAATGTTAAAGACAAATAAAATACCTCGAATTTGGAGTACAAGACACACTTTCTGTCCATTCAGGAAGCTAATCCCCCAAACAAACTAGTACGTTGTAGTCTCTTTTCCACAAAAGAATCACAAACTACTCTGAAGTCAGGGGACACTAAAGCTCATCATTTCCCACTGTTCACACTCACTTTTGGGTTTGTGCTTGTCTTTGTTTGAACACAACGATGGTTTCTGATTTGGGGGGAGTGGAGTGGCATTTTTTAAACCCCATGTCTCCCTGTTGCCACTGCTTTATTTTGGCTTTTTAAGACCCCATTCCTGTGTGTTACCAACTTCTGAAGTTAGAAAACTCAGTACAATGAAAATTGATTTCAATAGGAATTACATACCCATAACTGTGGGAAGGAGCTCAACCTTCTCCTGTGGTAGCAAAATCCTCTTCCTTTCTTATCGATACATACGTGTGTATTTTCCCCCTAATGCTCATTCTCTGCAAACAAAAAATAAATCTCCCCAGCAGCTCTCCCTGTTATTTTTTCTTTGGAATCAAAGTGGACTCAGTGCTAAAGCCTTGCCACTGTCAGGGCCACCACTTTCCCAAGTCTCATCTTTGGGCTAATCCTTTTCACTGGTATTTTTCTTCTTAGGGCCAGCTAAATTGTGCATTTGTGTGTGTTTGTGTATACGTGCGCTTATACATGTGTCCATGTATGAATACACATGTATATATGTGTACTTATATGTGTGTGTTTATGTGTATGTATGTATACACTGTACATTTGCTTTTACACAGTAATTTGCTATTCTTGGCTCAGTAAATTCTCCTTGGTAATGTCCTGAATATTCAACTCTCTCTTACTCTATAGCTTTCCAATTCTTATGGACTAGGAATATGTGGGGGAATTTTATTTTCCATTCTTCTTGCCTCACTGAAAAACAAATGAAGCAAGGGGCAATATTGGCTTTATTTTTATTTTACTTTGAAATATCTGTTTGTTTGTTTATTCATTTATTTATTTTTGCCAACTGGTGACTATTCAATCAAAAGCTCCCCTCATTGTGTATATACAGTCAACCTGGCCTTTATTGATTTTATTCACCATTACTGTGATTGTGCAACATACCAGGGAATATTACCTTCCAAAGAACCCCCCCCATTTTCTTCCTACACACACATACACACACACACACACACACACACATTTACAGTTCTGTCTGATACATTTAATATTCTGTTCAATACTATTTCCTTCTTCAACCTATATACCATCTAATTCAGCATGAGTGATGAATATTATTTTCCCATTTCACAGGTAAGAAGGAAAAAAGTTACGGTGGAAGGATCAACAGACCTCTCAGAACTTGGCCAAGGTTGGAATCTGTTTCTCTGGTGCATAAACAGCTCTCAAAATTCCCCATATTGATCAGAGCTTATGATATGACTTTTCCTGATATCATGATTTACAAAAAGAAAAAGAAAAAAGGAAAAGAAATGGGGCACTCAATTTCTATTCTTTATTATCCTTGATTTCAAGCTATAATGATTTTGTTCCGTCAGCGTGAATTCCAAGGTCCCCTTCTACCTCAATTTTTTCTAACCCTTACCTTATACATAAGGTTATTCCTTAGGTTTTATTTCACCAGCCTGACACTTTTCTTCTTTGCTGATCTTTTCCAAACAGTTCATATCCCACAATATTTATTCTTCTCCCGCACACACCATTCATTTTCATTACTCTTCTGTGATTTGGCTATACCCATCATTTCTGAAATAGAGAATGCCTGAACTTCTTTGAAAATCCACATGTCAAAACATAATAAAAAATGTTTTTCATTGCTACATTGTTTTAGAAAAAATGAATGGCCTGCTCAACCACCAATTCCAAATTTATATTCAATTTGGCGAATATATATTATTAAGCCTTTTTCCCCCTTTCCCTGGTTGTAAAAGACTCGACTCAGTGGTCTTGCATGGCTGGGATTAGAAGTTAAGGCATTCCTTATAAATCAGTGTAATCTTTACAACAGGACATCGCTGTATTGAGAATTCCTCTCTGTATTGTGCATTTTCAATTATGTTACATGTTTCTACTTAGTAAGCCAGCTTAATTCTACCCTGTGTCACAATATTAGAACATGTCCAGGCTGGAAAAAGGGACAATCGTACTTCTCTTGTAAGTTGTTTAGCCTTTGGCACTTATAAATCCCCCCAAAACACTGGGGAAATCCCTTTTCCTTGCTTTTAATATGCCTTTAGATTTACGGCTCGAAGAATCTGCTCACTTAATCCTTTGCTGAGGCCAAGGTTCGTCGGCATTCTAATAAAGGTTCTATGAGGAGGAAGGAAGAAAACAGAATCACAAAATCAGGTGTCCAAAGAATGCTTCAGACTTAAAACGAATTTCCAAGTATATTCTCTAAAGAAAGGCAAGAATAGGCAGGAGGCTTTAAATTACTCTGCATAAATCCAGCCCTATTTGTCTTGGGCTTTACTCCTAGACGGTGCAGCCAGGGCAGGCAGCAGGACAGAGCCTGAAGGGCCCTTCAGGGACCAAATTACTGTTTTAAAATGGGGCTCATGTTCCAGGTGTAGGACAATATTATCTGAGAAATGTGGCAGAGATGTGGTGTTCTTCAAAGAGCTCTGTTAAAACATTTCAAATAATCGAAGCTTATGTCATTTAAAAAAGGCGGAAGGATTGAGAAGCTTCATTTAAAATGTATTTTATGCAGTTCTGGCCAAAATATTAAAAGTCCTGCAAATGACCAAAGGAATAAAGTCACTACTAAAAAATTAACATGCTTCTAAAATGCCACTTCCAAGTTCCAGGCAAGAGTGATAGGATTCACAGACTATTTATTGTATAACGAAACAATCTTTAAACTTTTCTGATGCAAAAATATAATGCTGGGAGAATAGGTATTAGTTGAATCAAATCAAATCTGATTTCTGTTCTTTTTCCAAGCTTGAGTTAGGGAAAAGGGTATTGAGGGTCTTTTCCTTTGGTTTTTTTAAGTCATCTATATTCACAAACATGAGAAAACATAGGACAGAGGGCAGAGAAGTAAAAAAAGTAAAATTCTCCTAACACCTAAATACAACTTTATCCCTTTCCGATTTTTTTTCTCCCCTTTTTTTGCTCATATCTCTTAAAACTATCCTGGGTTAAGTCAAGAGGCACATTATTCTCTGTGACATGAAGAAGGTCCCAAAGCGAGAATCGTCAGTCCATCCCTTTCTAGTTATTTGTGGACCTAGAGAGCGATCCATCCTTTAAAGCTCAAACCTGATATCACCTCCTCCATGGTCTTACTGGCAGGATTAGTTGTTCTTTCAGCTTCACAGAGAGGAGCAGAGAATGTTGTAGAAAGAACATGGGAACTCAGCCATTTACCGTGTCAGAGGGGCAGGTCATATAACTTCCCTAAATGTTCATTCCCTCATGTAAAACAGAGCTCGTGCCTACCCTACCGATTTCAGTAGACTTTTGCAACAATCAGATGGGCTAATGTATACAAAAGCATTATAAAGAACAAATTCCTCCGCATCTCTAAATCCACAATCCCCCATCTGAACACCTTTAAGGAGCCACATATGTTTCACAATTCAGAATTCTTTAGATTTTAGAAAGGTAATACAGTGCATATACTATACATACTGTATAGTATGTAACACTCCATCAGTGAAATGTATGAATATGAACATTAAATGTAATAAAATCATGAGTACCAAAATCTATTTCTGCCTATAAGAATCTTGTCCAAATTTCCTCATTTGCCAATTGAAGAAAATGGATTCTCATTTTCTTTTATAGGACTCTAAACATCAGTAATAAGTCAGATGTCAGTAGGAAATGCTGATCATCAACATTATTCACTGAGTGTTCACTATGAGCAAAATCCTCTGTGCAGCATTTTGAAAGTATACAAAAGCAGAAAAAATAATACTTGGAGGACGATATAATAACTTCAATTAACATTTACTGAGTGCTTACTATGGATCCTAAGCATTTTACCTGCGTTACCTCATTTAACACTCACAACTATCGCAGGTGTTATGCCCAAACTGCAGATGGGGAGACTGAGGCTTAAAGAAGAGAAGTCAAGTGCCCAGGTCAGGGACTGAAGACAACGTGATCATTCTAGTGGTGGACCACCAATTAATAAGTTACTTTCTGAGAGCACAAGGGTAAGCAATTCGAATGGGAAGGAGGGACCTAACCAAGGGACGTTCTGAAGTCTATTATAGCCAGAGCTACCCAACCTGTAACCTGGATCCCTTGAGGCAGAGGTGGAAACCTCTCCCAGTTGTAAACGTATCTGAAGTTTGAGTTCCCCAACCAGCTGCTGACATGCAACTTCCAAGTTCTAAAAATAAAACTCCCGAGATCAGCCACATTATACTTTTGGAACCATGGACACATATAAGCATTTCCTCTCCTGAAATACGTTCAAGGAAGAGGAGGAGATTCAAAGAAGATGGGAAAGAAGAGAGAAATTCCAAGTATTCTAGACAACAGATAACAAATGAAAGAAAACTTAAGGGCAAAGGTAGGCTGAACAAGGAAAGATCCTTTAGACACGAAGACAATAAAAGAGAAAATAATATGAATTGTTTACCCTTCACAGACGACAAGTTTCAAATCGCTTGCAATCAAAATAAAGTGTTCCTTAATCACTTGAGGATAAAGAGCTTTTGAGGACTATGGTATGATTCTATGTGTAGGATTATATTATTCATTTATCTACTGTACATTACTATTTGCTACACTGATAGTAAGTAGGTTTGGTTTTTTTCTTTATCTATTACAGATTAGGTAGTAAGTACCCAGAGGGCAGCAGCTCTGCCCCATACTTTATTGTATCTCCTTAGTCTTTATACGAATTTCTGAAAGACTAAATACCCAATAAATATTTCATTCAATAATAGTAGTCATAGCTACCATTTCTGTTGACTCATAATGTCCCATGTGCTGACTGTTTTCCTTAATTCTCTCATTTAGTCTTGTTTAAAGGGAGTGTCATTATCCACAGTTTCCTGACGAAGAAATCAAAGCTTAAGAAGCTTGAGTAATTTGCTCAAGACCACACAGCTAAGTGGCAGAAGCTGGGACTTAAAGTGTATGATTTCAAAGTTCTTGCTTCTCTGATGTTGTGCATATGTGTTGTACATATTTACACACATAGGGTACATTCACATGGATGGTTGCTTTGTTTTCCATCATCTCGCCACCTTCTTTCATGACACCATCAAAACTATATCCAAAATAACTCTAATAAGCCTTTACAAGTCTTTTGTAGAAAAAACCCAAAGGCTTTTTGATACCCCATCTTTCTCCTGTGGGAATCAGGAGAAACCTGGATGTTTCCCCTCTACCCAGCCTAACCAGGTGGCTCAATGAGAGGGTCAGAGATGCGCCCAAGGTCATACGGTCAGACAATAATGGAGGTCAGGCTAGAATTTGTGTCCCTTGACTTCAGCCCAAGGCACATTTAACTCAAGAGACATTCTGAGCAGTCGGTTTGTATTTATTAAGGATCTACTAGCCACTCGGTACTACTGTAAGACAACTAAAACTGCTCTTATTCTCATCTAGTTCAAGAGAAGGGCTCTTAGACACATGAAATCAATAAATGAACTTCTCAAGCTGACAATACTAATCACATGCAACAAAACTCCAGAAGAGCCATCACGCAAAGGTGGAAATGGCACTGGCCTAGAGCCACAAGACTTAGCTTTGCGTCCGCACGTTCTGTCCCCGTCTCCAGGGCTGTTTTGGCCAAATCACTTTCACCTTCCTCTTACAAGATCAAGATGATGAGCTTGGGAAAGTAGAAAAATGTCTCATCTCAACCAGTGAAGAGTGCTGTGAGCTTCAGCAATGGAAACTGGGGATATTAATAGTACCTCCACTGGGCTGCAGGAAGGAGGAAATGAGACGATATACAAAAGTCGACAGACAAGGCGTCTAGAGCGATTGACAAACACTACCCACTACAATTTGCCATTGTAAAGTCATTGTCAATTCCGAAACCGTGTGAAAGGAAATGTTTTGCCAGAGTCCAGTTCCCCAGAAGACTCTAACCTCTTGCTATTTAAGGACCATGACTTTTAAGTTCACCCTTGGTCTTCGAAACATTAAAACAATATTAAAAATGGTGTTATTATTATAGAAAGTATGTCATCAGCTACTAAACACCAGAGACGTCCATCTTGGGTCTGATCGGCCCCTGGTCTTTTTTGATATCTCTAGGTGCTCTCCTTTTACCAATATTTGCATTGGCAACGGTTCCACATCATTACTAAACATTTGACATCAGACTTAAGAATTTCTGACACTGGCAGAAAAGTTCCGGCCCCTCACTATACTTTCTCAGAAATTACTCGTTGTAGTCAAATGTGCCCAAGGCCTTGAAGCACATGAGGTGAATCACCAACCAGAATCAGAAGTTCTTCCCACCACGGAGCCTTAAGGCATTTGCCCAGTCGTAGAGTGAGATGTTTCTTTTAATTTTCACAATGTAGCTTTCATTTTTTCACACAACCCAATACCAGAGGTTTTGCTAACTGGGACACTTGTCAGCTTTAAAAGGATAGAAGACAATGTTGAATATAAATTGACATCACATTTTCATTTTCCCCACTTCTGCTATTTTCAAAACCTCAGACTTTCCACTCGTCTCACTGCATTCAGTTGAGGCTGAATCCCCACATTAAGCAGTGGATTATCTTTTTTCTCTCTCAGGAGCCTAGCTTTTCGGTTCCAGAAGCAACTCTAATCAGCAAAAGCTGCTACACACTAAGACAATGAAGCCTGAGGCAGGACCCACATTTGCAGAGCAGTGATAGACTGTCTGAGGGGGTCGTCTATCTATCAGTGAGCAATTCTGAGGCAGAAAGACGTTCCCGAATGGTGGGAATCACATGAAGCAGTAACCTCATCGGCAGTTTAAGAGTCCTTTTTGTGTGTGTGTGCTTTTGATCACTCTCCTTTTATGAGGGCCGTAGGCACAGACTCTTGATTGCTTCTGGAATGGAAAAAGAAGAGGATGTCCCTCCGAATCCCAATGATCTGCTTTGGCCAAAATCAGACACCAAAGCTGTTAATAGGAAGAACACTTGCAATACGGGAAATCCTATAATGTAAAGACGAATGTGGTCGGTTAGACACTCTCAAAACGCCCCCAAGTTGACAGAAGATGGCACTTCCCACTGACAACTACACAGCTAAACCTCTCTGTCCATTCTATTTAGACTAAAGAATAAGAAAGGGATATTTAATGGAATAATTAATACATTCTGGGTGGTCAGAGCCACGTGTTTTAGGACAGCCTTTTCCACGAGGAAGGCGCAGTTTTGTGGGCAAATGTTTTAATCCCCTTCCCCATGCCCCCCGGGCCATGTCACACAATACAAAACTGTGGGTGGGGGAAGATGGATTGCTCATTGCCCTCCCACTCTGTGGTCCTTTTGGATGGCATCATCGGACCCAGATGACAAGCTGGGAGGCGAGAGGCTTCCAGCAGCAGCATCTGGCCCTCTGGCAGATGGTCAGGCCCTCAGGTTCCCAGCTTGGGTTCCCTCCAGATGTGTCTCATGCTTCTTCTGTTTGTGAGTGTCCTCCCTCCCCTGCAGGGCATTTTTACACAAAGTCATTTTAGACCAGAAGAACTGGCAGGTTCTTATCTGAGAAGCGGATCTTATGTTTTTCCCACTGGGGTTATATTTTGCTCAAAGACGTCTGGATCCAATGGCATATATGAATATAGTATCAGAGCCATCTCCCTGGAGGCCTGAGTGCTGAGCTGGGGGGCGGGGGGGGTGGCTGCAGAAACAAATCATACTGTGCCCTTACTCCTTCATCACCTTCTACCCCAACGTTTTCTTTCCTACTCAAATCAAATTTTAATTAACACTAACGGCAGCTCAGAAGGGGAAAAATTGAGAAACGAACTGTCTGTCACCTGGGATGAGAGAGAGCTCTCTGGGTAGGTCTGATTTTATGATAATATGAGCACTGGGCTTGGGAACTGGTAGCACGTATCCGACCCTTAATTTTTTTCAACATGACAGCTAACACCTGTTCCCCACCTACCTCGAGCTACTCCCTTGACTTATTCTCCAGTCACTGCCTTGGCAGGACTAAGGGGACTGCTCCCAAGTTTTGGTGATAATCACAATAACCACAGAAATATCAATTGTAACAGCAATTGCCATTTGTTAGACACCAGGTACTATGCAAGGTACCTTAGTTAATTTAATCCTCACATCGTTCCTATAAATCTACCCATTCTACAGAGGAGGAAAGTAAAGTTGAGAGAAGTTAGGTCCTACACACAGTAAGTAGAAGACCTGGGATTTGAACCATGCTCTATCTGATCCCAGAGCCTGTGTTCTTTTCCTTCTACCACAACCACCTCCCCCCAGATACCACTTAGAGTTTATCAAAATAAGTTAAGAGACATCCTCATCTGTCAACTGGATAGTGGAAAAGCCAAGAATCTTTACACTGGACAGAACCTTAGAGATTATCCAAAAGAGTGCTACAAATGGTGCTAGAATGTCCCTTAGATTCTGCTTGTACTCCTCTTCCAATGATGTTCTCGCTGCCCTCCAGGCAGTCCATGCCACTCCTAGACTACTGAACCAGAAGTGTCTCAATTAATCAGAGCCAAAATCAACTTCTTTGTTCATCTCCACCATTTGGATCTGCTTCTTGCTCTTGGCAGTAACACAGAATAATTTCTCTCTCACACACCTCACTGGACCCACAGTTGAACCCATTCTCTGGTCTCCACTAGGTTGGCTAGAGTCAACTAGTCCTCGCTAATGTTCCTCATATTCACCTATGACCACTAAAATTTACCGTCTGAGAAATTACCTTGGTTATTTATTCAACTTGCTTATTATCTATCTGTCTGTCCCTGCTAGGATTTAAGCCCATGAGAGCAGGGATATTGTTTGCCTTAGTCACGGCTATACTCCCAGCTGCCACTAGATAAGTAGTCAACAATAAATGGGTGACTACATCTGTGTCTTCTGGCTCAAGTAAACTCATGAATCCACTCAATCATTTGTTCTTCTGTTCATTCGTTCAACATCTAGCACTGAGCATATCCACCAATTGTGTGCCAGGAAAAGTGTTAGGTGATAGATTCAGTCAGTCAACAAGAACTTACTATTTTAATAATAAAAATAGCTAACATTTATTAAGAGCTTACCAAGGTACATGCTGGGTACTTTACCAAGATATATGCTATAGGGATATGATGCAGGTATTCTCTTAACTTCCTTTTTAGAGATATGAAAATGCAGGTTTAAAGAGGGTAGTAACTTGCCAGGTTTACACCAACATTAAGTAGTAAAGAGGTAACTCAAAACCAAGTTTTCTGATACTAAAATCCATGCCCTTACCCCTACAATATACAGCCCTCCATTGACTGGCAGTAAAGGAGTGCTTGTCTATGTGGGCTTATTTGTTTGTTTGTTTTGCTATAGGAAAGGAGAAAAAATTCTTAGGAAGCTAACATGAAGGCCTCTCACAAATTAGAGAGACAGTCACACAATGCAATCAAAACTCCACCTCTAAAAGAAGCACAGAGCAAAGGTATTGATGGGACTCTGTGCCCAAATCCTAAGTATACTTGAGTAATGGAGTGATCAGAGTAGGGTGAGGCCAAAAAAAGCTTCTCGTAGGAGCAGAGTAGATTTCAACATGGTCCCCAAAGACACAGTTGTTCACGGAGAAGAGCAGGCAAGGGTTCCAAGTCCGGGGGTGGGGGGTGCGATATTCTGACCCAAATCCCAGAGATGGAAGAGGTTCTATGGGAGGGTAGTGGGAGATTCTGCCAGGCTGGAGCAAAAGGGGAAAGAGGAGAAGAGAGGAAAATCATGGACACCTAGAATTTACGGAAGAAATCTTCCTGAAACAAAGTAGATCTCGTAAGTTCAAAGAGCGGGGATCTTCAGTTAACGAAAGTTCAGGGGACAAATTAGCACCACCATTAGGATGAGACCCCAAGATGAAGAGGAAAACACTGCATGGACTGGGCTGTCAGTGAGGAGAGAGCCCCGTCAGTGAGGAAGCCTGTCACATGGGACTGGGATGATAATCCACAAAACTCCCCTTCCCCAGGCCAGCTCATTCATTTATAAATAAGAAGATTACTCACTGCCTACATGCATCAACATCTTTCTGCATCATCCTTGGGGTATTTTCCCTCCACCTTTCCTGCATGTATGTCTCTTTTCTGTTTTCATCTTTGAATGTTCACTGTGTCTGGGTCATGATGAGTTTTCCCTACCAGCCAGCATCAATTAACAGTTCCAAGTTGGGCCAGAAATGGTCTCTCTCCCTGACTTCTCTGAAGGGGAGTCCCTTGATTGGGGGATGTGGAACGCGCTGGCAGTGGGGGCGCCTTCATCCTCTGTCCTCCCTGTCACGAGCCTGGCAGACAACGGGCAAGGTTTGGGCTGTTAACTACTGTTCGGCTGGTGGATCTCTTTCTCTCTTGCTCTTTTCCACTTAAAATAAATGCAGGCTGCTCACTTTCTAGCCATTAGCAGTGGCTGATTAATTTTCAAAGTGAGTTCAGTTTTAAGCCACTTCTACAAATAGACACTTCATTGAGTTGAAGAGTCAAGAAGGGATTGTTTTTTAATTGTATTTGATCCAAAGACAATGAGCGGCTTTACAATCTCACCTCTCTGCATCCTCTGATTAATTATGAACACTATTCCCCCCACTCGTGTTGACAGAGCACTTCATAATTTTCCATGCTCTTCTGCACTTACTCCTAGTATAATCATTCCCCACAGCCTGTGAGGCAAATTGGGCAGGTGATATTACCCCCACCTGCCAAGGTGAGACGTGCAAGCTCAGAATGAATGTCAGAAAAGGACACACTCTCACAGGAAGGGGGCCACCGCAACACCAAAACCCAAGCACCTGACTCCCATCCCATTTTCTTTCCTGTTGGGTCACACCAACCAATCAATGTGGGGGAACTGCAGTGTGGTGCTCAGAAGCTCACAGAGCTGCTCTGAGTTCAAATCCCACCTCTGTCTCTTGGGGCTCCAGTTTCCGTATCTGTAAAACAGGAGACGTAACAGCACCTACTCATAGCACCTACTTGAGGGGGTAGGAGGAAACAATGAGGTGAAGCATGCACTGCTGAGGACAGAGCCTGGCAAACAGCTCAGCCTCAACCACACAAGCTGCCCTCTTCATCTCTGCCACATCACGCTGTCCATCACGGCATGTTTGTTTTGTCCTGCTACAGGTCCTAAAATGCAAAGAAGCAAAAGTCGCAGACTCTGACCCCATGACCTTCATTTTTTGGGGGACAGAGAACTTTCCTGTTTTCACTTTTTTATTGACCAGCATTTGAAAATTGGGAGATTTCATAGAAAAATCAAGGTTTCTCAAATTTCTTGGAAAATGAGATGTTCTGGCAATACTAGGTCCGCATTCCCGTGTGGCAACAATTAGCTGGGACTCAGCAGGGACTCCACCTTTAGAGAGTGCACATGCTCACCAGTTCACCCCAGTCCCCACCACTCCCTCATGCATGTTTCAAACCTCAGTACTCAAGTCATTTACGTTACTGCCTGGCTCAGGCAGCAATTGCATTTGTCTCTTCTCCAGCACTAAGACAACAGAGGGCCCTGCTACAGGAACTGCGATAAGATGGCCTAGAGCTAGACGGATGACTTGCACTTGCCGGCACTGTGAATTCTCATATTAACTACGGCATTTCAATGCATCCTCTTTATCACCCCAGCTTCTCACAAGCATATCTGAACGGAGGGAAGAAATACATTCAGCCCATTTTGTGAGCAGAAAACTTTAACTGGAGTCAAACCAGAAAAAGCTGAAACTAAATGAGGAACACAAGAGTTAGGCCTAGAGTGATAGCTTTTACTTTCTGTAAAAATCTCCCAATTTGCGCCCATTCACATGAACATTTCTGCTGTGTGACTCCAAACTGTCCTCAAAATGTATTTTGTTACTTGGTAATCAAATTTGCTTATGCCATAAAACGCCCTAGCTCCTATGTGAATATTTTAGTTAAGCCAGAATTGAGGAATATTGACTCTTACTGGAAAATTAAAGGGCCTTGCGCTCTCTTAATCGTGAGATGAGTCAATTAAACGGGCAGTTTGTTGGAGAGTTCGGACAGTGGCATCTTGGCACCATGGCGTAACTGGGTGAGGATGAAGTCATTTCTCAGCTTTCCTTGGCAGGGCCTTTATTATTTACAATATGTACTTCAGGGAAATCTTGGCATGTGTCATATTTAACTTGCTGAAAAAATGGGCCCGTAAATGCGTATCACCTTTCGAACAAAGCCAAATGTTGTCGTACTAATTTGGTTCATGAAGTGTGTAATTCAGTTCCTTTGCACAGGGGCAACATTTGTCTTCTGCTTTTATTAAACTATCATAAAACAATTTTTCTTGCTCATTATTGAAATATGTGTCATGTCGCCAGGGCTGGGGCAAAGGGGATTTAATGACTCAAGTTCTAAAGGCGTTCCAGTGACACTTCCTCTCTGTTCTACTGTGTGCCACCGGAAAAATTAAGAAAACAAGGAACCTGTAAGGAAACCTTTGCCCTTTCCCCATTTATTGGGTAGCAGGAAGGATATGGGTACACAGAGGAAGGGAGAAAAAATAAAGCAGTCATTTTTATGAGATTATTTCCACGAAACACATACCTTCCTTAACAGGAGCTATTTATAAATCACTCTTGATTTACTTTTTCATTTCATTCAAGTATACTTTTAGTCCCTTTAAGGATAGCTGCACATAAACTTTGCCACCGACATACCAGGTCCCAGCTTTGCCACCATGGGGAGGGTGATTCGGTGAGGAGAGGGGGTAAAGGTAGAATCAATATGGCTCCACCCAAAGCTTCCCTCTTGGCCAGTCTGGGTGTTGTTTCCTGTTCATCCTGTCCCACCTGTAACAGCTCGCTTGGCTGGCTGCCTGCCTTTCTAACCCCGGCCGTGTGGAAAGAAGTCACGCAGACTCTGGGTAAAATAGATGCGGCATTTTAGAAACCGATCATACACACAGAAAAGTATTCTTTTTCCAGGCAAACCACTGTACACAGAAATAACTCCAAATTCAGTCTAACAAGACGTGCCACCATAAAGACTCTGTCACCTACCTGAATACACTCAGTATTCGTCATGTACTGCAGGAGGAGAAAGAGTCTGCACACACCACAGACCTGCTGTTAGAGCAGACGCTGTGCTCTGGCCTTTGTCTCAGTGAATCCTGGCACCAGCCCTGTGAGGAAAGTACTGTTATCATCCATCCCCATTTTACAAGTGAGGAGAATAGAGAAAGATGATAGAGCAAGTAGCTTGCCCAACTTCCTAGAGCCAGGAAGGAACAGAGTCAGAGTTGACACTACAGAACAATTTGCTATTTGATCACGTTTTGTTTAGCACGTGATTGAGTTATAACTTGAAGGGTTTCCAGAGCACCGTGGGAAATTCAAAGAAATGGAAGAGACACAGTCCCTGCCCTCCCATCCCTATCCATCAGCAGGGGAGGTGATGTATAGATATATCATGCTAATTTTAAACAGGAGCTGAGTGTACTTTTCTCTCACATAACTCTGGAGGATGATTTATTCCTACAGATACCTCATTTATTCAGATACTGATGAGCACCTAAGGGCCAAGATTGCCCGGGACGAGGGGGCTCCCTGGAGTTGGGACTCTTGGTGAGAAAACCAAGAAAGCCCCAGGCAATCAGGGCAGGTCACCCTAAAGGTAACTGTGGCTAGAAACCAGAGGTACAATAGTGAACTAGACAGTCGTCAGCCCTGCGTTCAGCCAGCAGTTAGTCTAAGGGGGATTCAGACAGTTACAGAGTAAGGTAAATGAGACCAGGAGGGGAGTATGGTGCCCGGGAACGGCACAGACACACAGGATGCTATCGGTACACTTCTCTTAGGTCTAAAATGTCTTCCAAATAAATAAAATCAGAAACAAATGGAAAAAAGGTGGCTTCTTCAAAGAATTGCAAATATACGTTTATTAATGAACTTTAAAAGATGAGGCTGAAATTATGCACACTGCTTACAAATACTAGAAAATGCTTATGTATTTTAGACTTATTAAATGGTCAGCTGATATTTAGAGTCATTTTGTAACATATTTACTCATCTCTGAGACGTCCTGTGTAAAACTGAGGAAACTGAAAAAGCAAAATTTTCTGAACATAAGCAAGAGTTCACGTTAATGTTACCAAAACCTTTCCATTTTCATGTGTCTCCTGGTTCCATTAGATGAACTGTTGCGTAATCAATATCATTTGTCATTTTAAATGAGTAAGAGAATCAGTTCTCCTCCACCGCCACTACCAACATACAAAATGTACTTTTTGAGCAATTATGACATCACAGTAGCAATTAATGTCAACAATATAAAAAATAACAAATGCTCAGGGATGTAACCAACCAAAACCAGCATAATCATCCCCTGAATGGATGCATACTCTTCTGTTCTCAGTGCATTTATCAGGTAGGTGGCAGATTCTAGAAATCACATCTATGGAAACCTCACCCCATACCACTACAATGAGTTAAGGAATTGAAGAATTCGAAGTCACACTGACTTTTTTCAAAAGTGTGACTAAATAGTTGCAGAAAAAGGAGTCTAAAAAAACATATGAGATGCTAATCTTCCCCCCAACAGCCCACCAGGAAGTTTTGGCAGATGAAAATTACTGAGCTGGAGTTTGGCAACTGATGAGCAACACATACATCCTGAAAAATCATGTCAGGGGGAACTTTGTGGCTCCTCTCACTAGCCCCATCTTCACTTGTAACACACATTACCTTGTATGCTTGCCAATTATTTCCCAAACTACTGGGGTGTGATACATGCACTATATATCTTTATGCACAAAGGAATTATCTTCGTACACATTATCCACATTCCCTCTATGTGTGTCTATACAGATTTGCATGTGTATTATCTTTGCTCACAAAAGGCGTAGTCACAGATATATTATCCTAACATGATACCTTGATCCGTGTGTCCATACATTATAACTTTTTGTCTACAAACCAAATCCCTGGCTAAACCCTCAGCTCTTTCCTTCCCCATCTTATCGAGTTCCTCTGAAAGTTGAGGCTTCCATTAACTCAACCCCAGCTATGAGGTTTGAGTTTCACCGAGCCGTTTCTGGTCCCCTTAAATTAACCATGCTGAGTCCTGCAATAGGGAAACAGCTTCCTCACAAGCATAGCATGTATTCCAATCAGGTGTGCATTGTTACTTCCACCTTGGCAGTTCCCAACTTCGTTTTAATTTAAATATGGCTAAGAGGCCTCAAGAAATGCAGATTTATACCCAAAGAGATGTGTTTGTACCTCCAAACACAAATTATGCTAATCAGGTGGTCCAGCCAGAGCCAGCAAGAGGAGGTGTGATTATTTTCAGGAAGCCTCCATCATTGGCAGCCAACTCCTACTGAGAACCAGAACTGGTTGGCTCTTTGGAACCGTGCAGAGTGCTTGCCTCCCTCCCCTTAACTAAAGGCTGCTCCATACTCTACCTGTCCGGCGGGGCCGTGGTCAAGCTGTTCCGCTTGCCATGCATCAATGCCACTTTGTTCAGACTGACTGGCTCGCCTGACAGTGACCCTCCTGCCGTCTGTATTATTTAAGGGAGATTTATGGTTGGGTGTCTCGTGCTGTGAAACATGAGCTGTGACCCCCGGACTGGGAAGCCAGCAGGGAAAAACATTAATATTATGGCACACGGGGAAATGAAACTCATAGGCAGCAGCAAAAAAGAACAACGGAAATGTGAGATGGGAAATGTATGGACGTGTCATAAACTACACCGAATATTTGAGTTTCCTCTCTGATGGAGCCTGAAAATATGCTCAGGTTAGGGTTGTAGTGTTGTTGTTGTTTTTTTTTTAATTTTTAAAATTTGTTTGTTTTCTTGTGTTTTTAGAAATAAATGCCAAACAAGGGCTTATGTGAAAAAATACCCCAGCTTACTAGAGCACCAAGAACTCTGGTTGCATATTAAAGAGGACCAGATAATTTTATGACCGTTAGGACCATTTGAAGTTATGCATACTAAATTAAGAGTAATCAAAACTCATGCCTCAGGGCACACTCTGATCATTGGTAGGGTCAGGAAGAATTCACCCCTCTTCTGGGTCCCTGTTCTTTAGGACGAGTGGCACTAGTCATTAGGAGGGGTTTTGCAGTTACAGATCAGCTAAGAAGCAGGGGAAAGACCAGAGCCCAAACCAGAAGAGCAACTTTGAGGGTTTCTAATATAATCAGATGTATGTTTCCTGATTTCCCAAGTGCATATGTTTGAAATGAAGAGGACTTACTATCCTAATGCCTGGGGTGTGCGTCTTGAAAAGAGGGGGCTCACAGTCTCCAGGCCTTTCCATAAACCGCAAAGGCCATTTGTTTTAAGGAATATTTGAAGATTGGAAAAAAGATTGAGCTGTGAATAAGTCTGACATTTTATTACTGACTCTTAGCACTAGCCAGAAACGATCTGTCCTCCTTTGGTCTCAGTGTCCTAATCTGTAAAATGGAAATAAATATTCACCATTCCAAGAAGAAACAGGCCACCCACCAAGCAGCGGTCCTTGCAAAGATGAAAAGGACTATTCTGGCATCTAGCATAATAACAGTTTAATAAAATTGCCTTTTACATGTCGGCCTATCCTCCTATCTTTCACACAAGCATAATCTTCTGTCAATATTTCTCTTAGAAAGAGACACATTTCGTTTCCATTAATAGTACTTAGAAATTCATGGAACTAAACGAGCATAGGGATGTGTGGAGGGAGGTGAGGCACCATTAAATCTTAAATACACCTCTTGCTTGGAAAATGTTCTTCAAGGAGACCTGTGAGCTTCGGTTACTTTGGTGACATTAGATCTTGTACTAAAGAAACAGGATGTTTAATCTCTGCAGCAAAGATGATTTTTTTAAACCATATATTTTATTTAGATGTGATTTCCTTTGTTCAATGAAAAATTAATTGATGCATGCCCTAAGACTAACCTCATAAATACCTGGTAATCTTTTTTTCAATCTTCAAATATTTCTCAAAACAAATGGCCTTTACGGTTTATGGAAAGGCCTGGAGACAGTGAGCCCCCTCTTTTCTAGATGCACACCCCAGCAATTTGTGCAAGATCTTGAAAAGTACTGGAATGCCCCCAAACAAAGGCTTGCTGAAGCTTGCTGCAATGATTCAGTAGGAAATTGTAAAGTCCAAGATGTAGCCCCAGAAGGAAGCACTGCTGTCCTTATGTAATCTACAAAATTCTATTTCCAATTAGCTTCTGCTTCTGGGGAAGCTGGAGCAGGTGCTTACAGCTCAGCAGAGAAAATTTCCTTCTCCTAAGTATTATAGGCTCCTTTCTATCTTCTGTCACCAAAAGTGCATCCTGAAATTACAGCAAGTGCCAGAAAACTTTCCCCAATGAGTCACCCATCTGAACAGGGAGCCTCTACAAATCTCCTCCCTTTCTTTAAAGTATTCAATACTAAAATGTAACATCCATTTTACACAAAATGCCCGGACCTTTTAAATTTACTCTTTTAGTGTTCAATCTTGCTCATTTATCTTTCTATGTTTCATGCCTAACTCAGTATGACTAACTAAAGCTGTCAGCTCCTAGAGGTCAGAGACACAACCATTTAATTCTTTCTCTAACCAGCATGGCAGTCCACTAGTTACAACTAGATGATGAACAAAAAGTGCTTGATGAAGATAGGGGTTTTATCAAACTGCCATAATCCCCGGGGTGGAAAGGGAAAGATGACCCATCTTTTTTTCCATCTCTCCTAAAACCAATCTAAAATCTGTAACTACTGCAACCTAAAAAAACAGGCATTTCCAGCTAAGATAGCATAGTGGATGAGCAAATCACGTCACTCAGCCCATCCCACCTTGCCCAGGCCTGCAAGTGCCTCAAGTAGGACAGGATACCTACTATTCATGCTTTAATCCTTAGCCAGGACCACTGGGAGCTAAGAATCTCAGCACCCACTCCATGAGCCCAACGTGGCAGTTAAAATGTAACCATTAAGCAACACTGATAAAAGATTAGATGATGCTGTCATCCCATTGTTATCCAATTTATTCTACTCTGACATGGTACAAAGTGGTTCTGCGTCAATAATGGTTAATAAATATAGCCGTACCTGAACGCTATCACCATTTCCATATGCTTTCACAGAGAGGAAACAGCTCTCTCTTCCATTTCTCCAAGTTCATTTCTTTAGTGGGTAATGGCAGTTTCACCTCCAGATTCTATCTGACTATAAAGAACATTCACAGAATGACCTAGATATTTGGTTCAAAAGCACCTGCTGTTGACTGAGGGCTCCTCTCACTAGTCTGGGCTGTACGTGTCGTATTGGGGGGCAGGGAGAATAAGTGCTCTTCCTCATGGATCCTTCTGGATGGACACATAGAGAGCCCATTCCTGCACAAACACTGCAAATTTCAGACAGCCATTCTTTTTATCAACAGGTTCCAGTGACTTACCTGTCCAGAATTCAAATTCCAGAATGTAGGTAATGCTTGGAATTCCTATAATCTAGAGTTTTTCGCATTAAAGTTTCATGCTATGTAAAGGTACAGTCTTGAACTACTTTTTAATTACTTTGCAAGTTTTGTCTCCTTCAGAGTACTGTATTTTATAGAGCACTTAACATACAGTATATACCTTCCAAATTGGCTGGATCATAAAAAAAATCACCAGAAAATATCTAAGTATACAGATTATCAAGCCGCATCCCAGGCCTAAAGAATTGGAATCTCTTGATAGAAGGGCCTGGAAATGTGTATTTTTGACTACTCTCAGGTGATTCTGATGAACAGGAGAGTTTGGGAAACAGACGGATCTCAGGGGATTTACAGAACAGCCCCATGAAAAAGGCAGAGCAAATTTTAGCTCTATTTTACAGATATTAAAAAATGGAGCTCTGGGCTTCCCTGGTGGCGCAATGGTTGAGAGTCTGCCTGCCGATGCAGGGGACGCGGGTTCGTGCCCCAGTCTGGGAAGATCCCACATGTCGCGGAGCGGCTGGGCCCGTGAGCCATGGCCGCTGAGCCTGAGCGTCCAGAGCCTGTGCTCCGCAACGGGAGAGGCCACAATGGTGAGAAGCCCGCGTACCACAAAAAAAAAAAAAAAAAAAAAAAAAATGGAGCTCAGAGAGGTTAGTTCCCTCCACTGTGTTTAAATGCACCTCATCAGCTCTATATCATGTTTATACATCACTTGCATTCCTACCCTTCCCTCTCTCTATCAGCCTCCACCAAATAATACGTAGCACTCTGTAGGTGACCTAATAGTTATTCTTGCAGATAGCAGGGACACTGACTGCACAGCAATTCCCGAGAAATTCTCTCCCAATATTCCCAGAGGATGCCTGGCATACCTGTGCTCACTCTCGATTCCTGGCACCACTTTTGGTCCACATTCTTGTACAATCAACATCCGTTCAATAGAGCCTCCCTCTGCTGAGGAATTAATCACCAGAAATACTGCACATGAGGATATAATATACAAAATATCTGTATAATACAGCCTCTTAAGCCATTATCCTATACCACTGGGTCACATTATGCAACTTAATATTTCCCATAACAAAAGTAGAGTTATGGGATTTTTTTAATGCATACGTTGTTAAGTTTTACTTTAATCATTTGCGGCATTCTTTTATATTATTTTACTATTGCATGTCAGTAATCAGTGACAATTAAATTTTTTAAACCTTTGATTGAAAATTAACTCTCATCAGAAAAAGGATTAAGACCAGGGCTTTCATGGTTCTAAAGCTGAACTAAGTGGAGGAAAAGATGTTACACAGGGGGGAAATTTCCCTTGACTCAACACACACCAGTGGGCTTGAATGATTTCTGAGAATTTTCCATCAGTGTTTTCTCAAGTAGCCTTTGGTGGTCTGTTCTCTTGGTGTCATTCCTAGTAATTCTAGCAGGAGTGGCTGTACCCCAAAAAGAGGAAACATGGCTCTGTGTGCTCCCACTGAGATGTGGGGAGAGGTTGTGTGAACATCTGAAGAATGAGAATCAGACCCTCCACCAGTTCTGGTTTATGTATTGCCTGGGAGGAGGGAGAGCGGCAGAGAAGGAGCTCAGGATGGGTTTGGCAAGGCAGTGAGCAGGCCCTCCATGTCTGCCTCTTGGTCGCCTCCCAAGGACACAGCGCCTATTCAGAATTCGAGTTCATGGAGGCTTTTCAATCAATAACATATGGCCACGAAAGCGCTAGTGCTATACAAACAGACTGAAATAAATATGCTCAGCAAATAAAATATCTGTATGTGAAACAACAAAGCTTTTAGTTTAACTGCAGAAAATGAAAAACAAGTCTACTTAAAACCAGGCTAAATGAGCAACCAGTTATTCAATGGGAGTTTTTGGAGATGAATGAGCTGGCAGATGCTTTAGTCAAATCATTAAGACCAGATATCAGTAATTCCTAAGGAATGGAGGCAACACTCACCAGCAACAACTTAATGTGGCCGGGGCCCCACAGCCTTTCTTTCCTCACTAGGACTGGTGCAAGGAACGCTGGGACACGCCAGCTGTTTAAAAAGCCAAGTGGCTCCTAGCACACCAGCTTGTTAGCCTTTATCTTACATGCATTTTTTTTTTCCTCCCAGATTCACGATCTCAGATTAGGTAGGTGGTGGGCTGGCTCTAAATATACCTCCCTGTTACCCGAGACCTGGATCAGGGAAGGTGCTTATTAATATCATGGAGATATGATTTTTAATGATCTCTGAAAACAGCCTATATGGGTGTGAATAATGGCACCGTCTCATTGCATGCGTGGTTTGTGCTTTTGTCTCAGACAGGTTCATTTTTCACTGGAGGGGAAAGGTTCATGCCGCACGAGGGGGGTAACCAGTTGATGTTACAAGGCTGACTATTAGGCCCCTTGCTGTTCCACATGTCACAGGGAAGGACTCCAGCCGGCAACCTTAATGCCTACTTCAGCATCTTGAAGAAATTAATGAACACAGCTTCTATGGCAAAACATTTCAATCAACCCTTACCAGCTGTGCCTACATTTAAGAAAAAGAAAAGGGAGGGGGGGAATGCCCAGGTTTATCAAAAAAGTTTCTTCGAAAGATCACCCGTGGTTTTGGCTGTGAGCAGGGATGTGGGAGGTGGGGAAAGGAAGAGCAGAAGGAGTAAAGGTAGAAGGTGGCCAGAGCCGAGTGCCAAAAGATGTGCTCTGGCCCCTGTGTTTGTTGAACAAATTAAGCACGTTCTGCTTTTTCACCTGCTGAAGTAGCAGCAGTGCATATGGCCTAGGAGTTAAAAATAAGGAAATATGCATACATTACCATACTTAATAGACGACCCTCTCCATTTAATATGCAAATTTCCTGAAATATTACTGAATGCCGTCTGTTCTAAATGAATAAATTTGAATTGCAATTAGAATAATCCTTTATAATTAATGAAAACTGTCAATTTTAGTTCATAAGTAATTTGATTAACAGGATGATGGGACACTTATCAAGTTCACTGGACTGCCAGGGTATGAGAAAACTGACAGTGAAAATGGGGCGGGCCAGGCACTCAGGCTCCGCTGGAGTATTATCCTAAATTATTGATAACACAAGCTAATGAACTTCAGAAAGTGAACTCTGGGGGCCTCATTTAAAGGGACAGCATCGGAGGTTGATGGGCAGCGTGAGATGAAGATCTTTCAGAATGCGTCTTTGCTGGTATTTTTGGCTCATAGGAAAATAAATGTTTAGAAATGCCAGGGCAAAAGAAAACATTGGCTTAAAACACAAATTTACCATTTCCAGCTGTTGCTGTAACAAAAGGAAACAATATTCAGAGGATAAATGTAAGAAGAGGCAATCCAAAAACATGTGGAATGAAGTTTATGGTAATGCATCACAGGCGAAGGATATAGCCATAGCAGTGGGGCCGTCTCAATTTCCCTTCATTGTTTCTTTCTTCAGATAGACCAGGAACAAGAACTTTTTAACCAGTATTAACTGGACATTTATATGAAACAACTGGGGGAGGGGGACTCCTTGGAGGCACACACAACTCTTAGTTACGAAACGAACAATAAGGGCACAGAGGGACCCTAAAGAAATAGAGATGCCCATCGCATTCTCAATGAGAAGGAAAGGAGGTAGGGAAGAGGGTTAATGTTACAAGAGAATGCTGGCTTTCTTTTATTGTTGTTGTTAATTAACATGAAGACAGAATAAGTAAAAACAAGAAAAGGAGCTATAAAAAAAACTTACTTTACCTTTTCCAGAAATTGATTCCAAAACTCAAAGCAAAAGTGCCACTGGTATCAAGACTGGGTCTGCATTTGGGGGCTTTCACACTCACTGCCAGGTGAGACAGCGTATTAAGAACCTTCTCCTGGGAGTCTCGGGAGAGCAAGGGTCTGGTTTTCTCGATTCACAGCCTCCTGTCAGACCTTGCTCTTTCATGCCTTCCACACCTATAGCCCCTGACAACTACTGGTGACCTCCTTGCTGACAAAGGGGGCTCCAAATTTGGTTGATGTTGGCAGAATAGAGGCAAGTCATAGTTCTTTACTTCTATCTAGTTCCCCTACACCCATTGAGAAGTGCCTTAATTCCAAGGACGGGAGTTATCTATCCAAAAGACTTCTTGTCCCTGAAAAACTAATCAGAATTCATGTGGGGATAACCCTGTCACGGTAACTCAAGACCATCAAGGAATAATTTTTCAAGAATAAGGCTAGTTGGCACCCGGAGCTTCAGACTGGGGTGAGGAGCAGCGTCTGTGCACAGAGCCTGCTGTCGCCATCTTGAATTGAGGTGTCCTGGGCAGCACTTCTCCACAGGGCTAAGCGCCAAACTGTCATGTTATTCACTGTGGTTCTTTGCTGGGAACACTAATCCCACATGTTAGGTGCGAGGCTTCTGCACACAGCCCACTACAGGCAAACAAAACTAGGCTAAGCCCACAAGAAGAGATTCAAGCCAGTCTTCAGACCCAAAGCACTGACTGAAGGAGTAGCTGGATCTACTTGAGGGCTACACAGTGTGACAGCAAATATATAGAGCATGGATTTCTCCATTGTTTTCCCAAAGGAATTTAAGTCCATTTATATAACCGTGTGGCTGACAGGTTATTGGTGCTCTGGCTGGGTGCCAGGCCTGGGCCTCTGAGATGGGAGAGCCGAGTTCAGGTCCACCAGAGACCTCCCGACTCCATGTAATATCAAACGGCAAAAGCTCTCCCAGAGATCTCCATCTCAACGCTATGACCCAGCTCCACTCAACGACCAGCAAGCTGCAGTGCTGGACACCCTATGCCAAACAACTAGCAAGACAGGAACACAACCCCACCCGTTAGCAGAGAGGCTGCCTAAAATCACAATAAGGTCACAGACACCCCAAAACACACCACCGGATGCGGTCCTGCCCACCAGAAAGACAAGATCCAGCCTCATCCACCAGAACACAGGCACCAGTCCCCTCCACCAGGAAGCCTACACAACCCAGTGAACCAATCTTACCAACTGGAGGCAGACACCAAAAACAATGGGAACTATGAACCTGCAGCCTGCGAAAAGGAGACCCCAAACACAGTAAGTTAAGCAAAATGAGAAGACAGAGAAACACATAGCAGATGAAGGAGCAAGGTAAAAACCCACCAGACCAGACAAATGAGGAGGAAATAGGCAGTCTACATGAAAAAGAACTCAGAGTAATGATAGTAAAGACGATCTAAAATCTTGGAAATAGAATGGAGAAAACACAAGAAACATTTAACAAGGACCTCGAAGAACTAAAGAGCAAACAAACAGTGATGAACAACACAATAAATGAAATTAAAAATTCTCTAGAAGGAATCAATAGCAGAATAACTGAGGCAAAAGAATGGAGAAGTGACCTGGAAGATAAAATAGTGGCAATAACTACCGCAGAGCAGAGTAAAGAAAAAAGAATGAAAAGAATGGAGGCCAGTCTCAGAGACCTCTGGGACAACATTAAATGCACCAGCATTCGAATAATAGGGGTCCCTGAAGAAGAAGAGAAAAAGAAAGGGACTGAGAAAATATTTGAAGAGATTATAGTTGAAAACTTCCCTAATATGGAAAAAGAAAGAGTCAATAAAGTCCAGGAAGCACAGAGAATCCCATAAAGGGTAAACCCAAGGAGAAACATGCCAAGACACATACTAATTGAACTACCAAAAATTAAATACAAAGAAAAAATATTAAAACCAGCAAGGGAAAAACAACAAATAACATACAAGGGAAGCCCCATAAGCTTAACAGCTGATCTTTCAGCAGAAACTCTGCAAGCCAGAAGGGAGTGGCAGGATATAATTAAAGTGATTAAAGGAAAAAACCTACATCCAAGATTACTCTACCCAGCAAGGATCTCATTCAGATTCAACGGAGAAATGAAAACCTTTACAGACAAGCAAAAGCTAAGAGAATTCAGCACCACCAAACCAGCTGTACAACAAATGCAAAAGGAACTTCTCTAGGCAGGAAACACAAGAGAAGGAAAAGACCTACAATAACAAACCCAAAACAATTAAGAAAATGGTAATAGGAACATACATATTGATAATTACCTTAAATGTAAATGGATTAAATGCTCCAACCAAAAGACATAGACTGGCTGAATGGATCCAAAAACAAGACCTGTACACATGCTGTCTACAAGAGACCCACTTCAGACCTAGGGACACATACAGACTGAAAGTGAGAGGATGGAAAAAGATATTCCAGCAAGTGGAAATCAAAAGAAAGCTCGAGTAGCAATTCTCATATCAGATAAAATAGACTGTAAAATAAAGACTATTACAGGAGACGAAGAAGGACACTACATAATGATCAAGGGATCAATCCAAGAAGAAGATATAATAATTGTAAATACTCATGCACCCAACACAGTAGCACCTCAATGCATAAGGCAAATGCTAAGAGCCATAAATGGGGAATTCAACAATAACACAATCATAGTAGGGGACATTAACACCCCACTTTCACCAATGGACAGATCGTCTAAAATGAAAATAAATAAGGAAGCACAAGCTTTAAATGATACATTAAACAAGATGGACTTAACTCATATTTATAGGACATTCAATCCAAAAACAACAAATTACACTTTCTTCTCAAGCGCTCATGGAACATTCTCCGGGATAGATCATATCTTGGGTGACAAATCAAGCCTTGATAAATTTAAGAAAACTGAAATCATATCAAGTGTCTTTTCCAACCACAATGTGACGAGACTAGATATCAATTACAGGAAAAAATCTGTAAAAAAAAATACAAATATATGGAGATTAAACAATGTACTACTAAATAACCAAGAGATCGCTGAAGAAATAAAAGAGAAAATAAAAAATACCTAGAAACAAATGACAATGAAAATATGATGACCCAAAACCATGGGACTCAGCAAAAGCAGTTCAAAGGGAAGTTCACAGCAATACAATACTACTTTAAGAAACAAGAAACATCTCAAATAAACCTAACCTTACACCTAAAGCAATTAGAGAAAGAAGAACAAAAAACCCCCAAAGTTAGCAGAAGGAAAGAAATCATAAACATCAGATCAGAAATAAATGAAAAAGAAATGCAGGAAACAATAGCAAAGATCAATAAAACTAAAAGCTGCTTCTTTGAGAAGATAACAAAATTGATAAACCATTAGCCAGATTCATCAAGAAAAAAAGGGAGAAGACTCAAATCAATAGAATTAGAAATGAAAAAGAAGTAACAACTGACATTGCAGAAATACAAAGGATCATAAGAGATTACTACAAGCAACTATATGCCAATAAAATGGACAACCTGGAAGAAATGGACAAATTCTTAGAAAAGCACAAGCTTCCGAGACTGACCCAGGAAGAAAAAGAAAATATAAGTAGAACAATCACAGGCACTGAAATTGAGATTGTGATTAAAAAAACTTCCAACAAACAAAAGCCCAGGACCAGATGGCTTCACAGGTGAATTCTATCAAACATTTAGAGAAGAGCTAACACCTATCCTTCTAAAGCTCTTCCAAAATATAGCAGAGGGAGGAACACTCCCCAACTCATTCTATGAGGCCACCATCACCTGATACCAAAGCCAGACAAAGATGTCACAAAGAAAGAAAACTACAGGCCAATATCACTGATGAACATAGATGCAAAAATTCTCCATAAAATACTAGCAAAGAGAATCCAACTGCACATTAAAAGGATCATACACCATGATCAAGTGGGTTTATCCCAGGAATGCAAGGATTTTTCAATATATGAAAATCAATCAATGTGATAAACCATACTAACAAATTGAAGGAGAAAAACAATATGATCTCAATAGATGCAGAGAAAGCTTTCAACAAAACTCAACACCCATAAATGATAAAAACCCTCCAGAATGTAGGCACAGAGGGAACTTACCTCAACATAATAAAGGCCGTATATGACAAACCCACAGCCAACATTGTTCTCAATGGTAAATAACTGAAACCATTTCCTCTAAGATCAGGAGCAAGACAATGTTGTCCATTCTCACCACTATTATTCAACATAGTTTTGGAAGTTTTAGCCTCAGCAATCAGAGAAGAAAAAAAAATAAATGGAATCCAAATCAGAAAAGAAGAAGTAAAGCTGTCACTGTTTGCAGATGACATGATACTATACACAGAGAATCTTAAAGAGGCTACCAGAAAAATACTAGAGTTAATCAATGAATTTGATAAAGTATCAGGATACAAAATTAATGTACAGAAATCTCTTGCATTCCTATACACTAATGATGAAAAATCTGAAAGAGAAATTAAGGAAACATTCCCATTTACCAGCGCAACAAAAGGAATAAAATACCTAGGAATAAACCTACTTAAGGAGACAAAAGACCTGTATGCAGAAAACTATAAGACACAGATGAAAAAAATTAAAGATGATACAAACAGATGGAGTGATATACCATGTTCTTAGATTGGAAGAATCAATATTGTGAAAATGGCTATACTACCCAAAGCAATCTACAGATTCAATGCAATCCCTATCAAACTACCAATGGCATTTTTCACAGAACTAGGACAAAAAATTTCGCAATTTGCATGGAAACACAAAAGACACTGAATAGCCAAAGCAACCTTGAGAACAAAAAACGGAGCTGGAGGAATCAGGTTCCCTGACTTCAGACTATACTACAAAGCTACAGTAATCAAGACAGTATGGTACTGGCACAAAAACAGAAATATAAATAAATGGAACAGGATAGGAAGCCCAGAGATAAACTCATGCACATATGGTCTTTATTTTTGATAGAGGAGTCAAGAATATACAATGGAGAAAAGACAGCCTCTTCAATAAGTGGTGCTGGGAAAACTGGACAGCTACCTGTAAAAGAATGAAAGTAGAAAACTCCCTAACACCTTACACAAAAATAAACTCAAAATGGATTAAAGATCTAAATGTAAGGCCGGACACTATCAAACTCTTAGAGGAAAACATAGGCAGAACACTTATGACATAAATCACAGCAAGATCCCTTTTTGACCCACCTCCTACAGAAATGGACATAAAAATGAAAATATACAAATGGAATCTAATGAAACTTAAAAGCTTTTGCACAGCAAAGGAAACCATAAACAAGATGAAAAGACAACCCTCAGAATGGGAGAAAATATTTGCAAATGAAGCAACGGACAAAGGATTAATCTCCAAAATTTACAAGCAGCTCATGCAGCTCAGTATCAAAAAAACCAATATCCCAATCCAAAAATGGGCAGAAGGCCTAAATAGACATTTCTCCAAAGAAGATATACAGATTCCAACAAACACATGAAAGGATGCTCAACATCACTAATCATTAGAGAGATACAAATTAAAACTACAATGAGGTATCACCTCACACCAGTCAGAATGGCCATCATCAAAAAATCTAGAAACAATAAATGCTGGAGAGGGTGTAGAGAAAAGGGAACCCTCTTGCACTGTCGGTGGGAATGTAAACCGATACAGCCACTACGGAGAACAATATGGAGGTTCATTAAAAAACTAAAAATAGAACTACCATACGACCCAGCAATCCCACTACTGGGCATATACCCTGAGAAAACCATAATTCAAAAACAGTCATGTATCACAATGTTCATTGCAGCTCTATTTACAATAGCCAGGACATGGAAGCAACCTAAGTGTCCATCGACAGATGAATGGATAAAGAAGATGTGGCACATATATACAATGGAATATTACCCAGCCATAAAAAGAAACGAAACTGAGTTATTTGTAGTGAGGTGGATGGACCTAGAGTCTGTCATACAGAGTGAAGTAAATCAAAAAGAGAAAAACAAACACCGTATGTTAACACATATATATGGAATCTAAAAAAAAAAAAAAAAAAGGTTCTGACGAACCTAGG